>NC_043710.1:51118899-51153295 GCF_006229205.1 Suricata suricatta
GCAGACTACAAAGTATTTCAAACATAAGTATGTTGCAATTTAGAATAAGAATAACATTTTTTAATATTCTACATTATATAGACTTCTAAAGAGTTCACAAAAGACTAGCTTGAAAAGCTAAGTGATCATGACTGAGTTGTTGACATAAGGAGTCACTTAATAGAGACAAGTCATAGAAATACTTTTCTGATTTAGCCCTGAGAATCCACAAAGCCATACCAATCAGGCATACCTGATTTAGTCACAGGTAGTATGATGACTTTGATTACATTAGCAAGTAAGACTTCGTTGTCTATGTATCGAGGACACGACCATTGTATATTCAGATTCATGTGCAAAACTAGACTCATCTCTCTTCAGACACTGGTGTTTTTCATGTACTTTTATTCTGCTCATGAGCCCAACCAGCCAAGCCTGAAAGTCACCAAGCAGCCTTTCTTTGGACTAAACAACGGCTCCTTTGTCCTGTGGTTTCTCCCCTTTACTTTACCATTCAGCCCTTCTCCTGAGCACTGCTGCTTTGGAGTCTTACTTGAACACTCGTGCCTCTCCCCATGCTTCTTTCCGTTGCTCAGCCATCTGGTCTTCCTAAAACTGTATTCCCTTGCTTAGAATGATCCATGCCCTCACACTTCCTTTCAAACAGTTTAAATTTCTTTATATAGCATATAAGGCAGTAAAGGATTAATTCTTCATATAATTACCTTTAAAAATAAAAAGACATATCTGAAAGAAATTAAAATTCTCTCATGTTAACTCCAACAAGAGAAGAATCATGACAACTAGATGCATTTTTTTTCCCCGAACTGTCTTGCTGCTTCTAAGTTTGGATAAACATGTGCCGCCTAATTATGGGGAAGATCATCCTTCTTTAACGGTAATCTAATTTGGTGAACACTGAAATCATGTACAGGTATTCGCAGCAAAGTGTAACCAAACAGACACAAAAGAGGCTTGGAGATGAAGCTAGTTGGACTTTGGGCTTTTAGGTCAGAATTCCTGAGGAGTTCAGCTTCATAGTTTCATCTTGAGAACTTGGATATGTGTGACCCACTTGACTATATGGGTCTGGTAGTTTTACCAAATACTCACTTATTATTATATAGATCCTCAGATCAAAGACACAGCCTTGCATCTTTAATGTTTTCCTCTGGTTAATACTAGTGTGATACAGTTAAGAGAAGGAGCAGATTTGAGTTTACAGAAAGAATATAGGTAATTTGAATTTTTTTAGCAGTTAAATCTAGCAGGGCATGGAGTGTGATCATGCTACATAAAACATTAATATATTGATCCTGAAGACAATCTAGCAGCTGTTTTATCAATGAGGTCACTTCTATATCACAAACAAACCTTATACTCTGTAATTCTAGTCCTAATCCGTTTGTAAAGCTTCTCCAAGCCTTTATTTCCTCCCAGGACAGAAAAAACAGTTGATCTCTGTTGCAAAACAACATAAGAAAAGGTTAAGGTTGAGTTACTATTGGATGCTCTGGGATTTAGCCAATGTGACCATGATAAGGATTTAGTACTTAACCTGTGGTTAGGAGCAGAGACTCACAGTCTGAGATCCTGGCAATGGCAGGGGTTTCCTACTCCGAATGTGACACAACTGTCTGAGAATAAAGCTTTTCACATGAGGTGGGGATGTGTTCTCATCTCACACATGGTATAAAAATTATGAGCTTCTGGATTTTATGGGGAGTAGTAAGCAGCTCACGACTTAAAGATAATAGACTTCCCTTGGAGACATGAAGAGAGAACAGCCCTAGAGAAAGCAGAATTCCTAAGGTGTTAAATCCCAAAAGGTTGGAAGGGAGATTGATTCAGAGACACGTTTCGTATCAGTGTAAACTGTGAGTGTGCAGAAGCAGAAAAATGTCTTCATTTATGAAATAAAAAACAGCCCTATATAAAGTGGGCAACTTTATTAGTGTTTGAATTGTTCTTGAGTACAAAATTTCAGGGGATTTAAAATTCTGTGGCTATGTTGTTATGCTTTAAAAAAATATGCTATTTAAGGAGAAAGTATCTATTCACCCCATATATATCTATTGATTTCCTACTGTGTTAACAAAATATGGCAGGCATAAAATGACCAATAAAACTGCTAACAAAATATGGTGGGCATAAAATGGTCAATAAAACTGCTAACAAAATATGGCGGGCATAAAATGGTCAATAAAACTGTCATGGTCCCTGTTCTCATGGAAATAGTGGCCTAGTAGGGGCAGAGGGATAAAATAATAAATAAAGAATCCAGCAAATATATACCTATAGACTGGGAGAAGTTCTTTAAAGCAAAAATACCCAGAGATATGAGAGCATATAATGGGGAGAATTAATTTAGCCTTGGTGTCAGAAAGGGATTTCCAAAAGAAACACCAGTTTTTGTCAAGACCACATGAGTAAGACTTAATTCAAGTGTGTGTTTGGTGATGAGGAGGAGAAGGAAGCAAAGGATTCCAAGAACCTTAAGATGGTGAGGTGAGGGAATCATGTTAAATTCTAGCAATAAAAAAGGATAAATGTGGCTGGAGCATTAAGGAGTGCTGGAAAAGAGATATGGTGTGAAACAGAGTTGTTGAGGTAACAGAGGCCAGAGACTTAAACAAATTTATGCGAGGATAATAAGGAACCACTGAAAGTTTTTTTTAAGGAGAATTAGGAACGCACAGCAATGTGGAGACCAGATTAAATGTACCAAGGGTAAATATAAGTTAATTAGTTGAGTAACCATAATCCAAAGGAAAAATGACTTTATCTTGCACTTGAATAGGGGCAGTGAAGATAGAGAAAAGTGAATAGATTTAGAAGGTATGTTGGAGGTAAAATTGATCACTTTTATGACCAAAGAATAATTCTTTTATTTTTTAAACTTTTTCTTTAAAAATTTCTTTTGTTTCTTTTTTTCCTGAGTATAGTTGGTAGAAAAGTTACATTAGGTTCAAGTGTACAACATAATGATTCAACAAGTTTATACACTATACTATTCTCACCAGAGTGTAGCTACCATCTGTCACCATACAGGACTATTACTATACCTCTGACTATATTCCCTGTGCTGTACCTTTCATCCCCATGACTTATTCATTCCATAACTGGAAGCTGTATCCACCCTCACTTTCACCTGTTACCTCGCCCCCAACCTCTTCTGGCAATCATTAGTTTTTTCTCTGTATTTACAGGTTTGATTCTTTTTATTTGTTTATTTGTGTGTTTTGTTTTTAATGTTTTATTTTTGATACAGAGAGAGACAGAGCATGAGAGGGGAAGGGGCAGAGAGAGAAGGAAACACAGAATAGGAAGCAGGCTCCAGGCTCCAAGCTAGCTGTCAGCACAGAGCCTGATGCGGGGCTCGAACCCACGAAAGTGAGATTTGACCTGAGCCGAAGCCGGAGGCTCAACCGACTGAGCCACGCAGGCCCCCCGTGTGTTTTGTTTTTTTTTTAATTTTTAAAAAATATTTAAGAAATTTAAAAAAATTAAAGTTTATTTAATCTGAGAGTGAGAGAGAGAGCAGGACAGAAGATCCTAAGCAGGCTTGTGCTGACAGCAGAGAGTCAATGTGGGGCTTGAACTCAAGAACCATGAAATCATGACCTGAGGCAAAGTCAGACATTTAACCAACTCAACCAGCCAAGTGCCCCGTTTTGTTTTTTAGATTACACGTATATGTAAAATCATATGATACTTGTTTTTTTCTTAGTCTGACTTATTTCACTTTCACATTTGTTGTAGCAAATGGCAAGATCTCATTCTTTTTTATGGCTGAGGACTATTCCATTATATATATTTATTATTTATTATATTATATTTTTCATCATATATTTATATATTTTTACCTCTTTATCTATTTGTAATCAGTGAACACAGGTTGCTTTCATATCTTGGCTATTATAAGTAGTGCTTCAATAAACATAGGGATATGTGTATCTTTTAGAATAAAAATATTCATTTTCTTCATATAAATACCCAATAGCAGAATTATTGGATCATATAGTATTCCTATTTTTAATTATTTAAGAAAGATCCATACTCTTTTCCACAGTTCTATCCCAATTTGCCTTTGCACCAGCATTGCACAAATGTTTCCTTTTTTCCACATTCTCATCACCACTTACTATTTCTTGCCTTTTAGATTCTAACCACTATAATAGCAGTAGCTCATCATGGTTTTAAATTTCCTTTCCCTGATGGTTAGTGATACTATGATCTTTTCATGTATTTGTTGGCCCACTGTATGTCATGTTTGGAAAAATGTCTATTCAGATCCTCTGTTTATTTTTCAATTGGATTATTTGGAGGGTTTTGGTATTCAGTTTCATAAGTTCTTTACATTTTTGGATATTAACCCCTTATTGGGATATCATTTGCAAATATCTTCTTCCACTCAGTGGGTTGTCTTTTTGTTCTGTTGATGGTTCCTTAGCTATGCAGAAGGTTTTTATTTTGGTTTAATATAGTTTCTTCTTGCTTTGTTTCCCTTGACTTAGAAGACATATCAAGAAAACTGTTGCTGTGGCTGATGGCAAAGAAATGACTGCCTATGTTCTCTTCTAAGAGCTTTGTGGTTTCAAGGTCTCATATTAGATGACCAAAGAACAAGCCTAGTTTCTGATATATGCAGTGGGATGGCACATGATGTTATTCTCATTCTTAAGGAAGATTGGAAAAAGACCAGGTTACAGGAGAAGAGAATAAATTTATATTAGGTCATGACAAGCACAAGGTGCATTTGAAGCATGCATGTAAAGATTGCTGATCAACACATAGAAAAGTAGCTGAGAACAAAATTGTAATTTTAAAAAAATGTTTTACATCCTTACCAGCAATGTCTGAGGGTTCCAATTTTTCTACATTCTCACTAACATTATTATTACTGTTTTTTATTGTAAACATTCTAGTGGACATGAATCGTATCTCATATAATTTTCTTTTACATTTCTTTAATGACTAGTAATGTTCAGCACCTCTTCATGTTGCTTAATAACTTATTTCTATCTTTTTTGGAGAAAGATCTACTCATATCCTTTGCTTGGTTTTTAATTGGTTCATCTTTTTGTGATTGAGTTCTGAGAGTTCTTAATATATTTTGTACACAGGTCCCAAAATAGCATTTTGAGGAGGAAAATATTAGAAGGACCAATGTATTAACTAACAATTGTTGCAATAATATGTTGACATATAATTTTCATAGTAATATCTAACAATCACACATGTTTTGTATGGTATCATTGTAATGTCTCCTCTTTTATATCTGGTTTTGTTTATATGATACCTCTTTTATTTTTTCTTAGTAGTTTCAGCTAAAGGTTTGCCAATTTTGTTTTTTCAAAAACCTAGGCCTCACTTTCATTGATATTTGCTATTATTGTTTTTGTGGTCTCCATTTTATTTAGCTTTACCTTTTGTGATATCATTCCTTCTCCTTACTTTGATCATTGTTTGTTCTTTTTTTAGTTTCTTGTGGTATAAAGTTAAGTTGTTTTTTGAGATCATTCTTTTTGCTTAATATATGCATTTAGTGTTAGAAAGTTTTCTTCTAGAAATTGCTTTGGCAGCATCCCTTTGGTGTGTTACATTTTCCACTTTCAAATGAAAAGGAAGAGTCTTTAGAGTCTTTTCAATATTAATGCTTTTTTCACTTTTTTATTTTATTCCGCTGTTTGGACATCTAGTACAATGTTGGACAGAAGTGGGAACAATTGAAATTTTTGTCTTACTGTCATCCCCAAAGAGAACTATTTTATATTTCATCATTAATTAGGAAATTAGCTGTAGGTTTTTTGCACATGCCTTTTATCAAGTTAAATTTTCCTTCTGAATTTAGACTTTGCTGGGTTTTTTTTTTTATCATGAATGGATTTTTAATTAAAACAAATTTTTCTTAATCTGTTGTAATAATCTTATAATTTTCCCTATTTAAATCTATTTTGTGGTATTTAAATTGATTACTTTTGTGTGTATTCTCACCTAGCCAACTTTGAGTTCCTGGAATAAATCCCACTTGGTCATAATGTATTATCTTTCAACTTCCAACACTCACATACATTCACATATGTACACATGTATTCATGGAGATTCTAGGTAACTGATTTATTTTGTTGTTTTTTTAAAGTATTTTACCATTTTTTGAGAGAGAGAGTGCAAGTGGGAATGAACAGAGCTAGAAAAGGGTAGAGAATCCAAAATGAACTCCATGCGGACAGCAGGAAGCTTGATGTAGCACTTGCACTCACAAACTGTGAGATCATGACCTGAGGCAAAGTCTGACCTGAGGCAAATCTCAACCAACTGAACCACCCAGGTTCCCCCTAATTCATTTTCTTAATAGATGTATGACTACTATAACCTACTGTTTCTTCTTAGATCACTTGTAGAGTTTTTAATATTTCCCTATTTCATCAACATTATTTTCTTTTTATACCTTATTGTCAAGTTGGTTTCCATAAAACACCCAGTGCTCATCCCAACAAGTGCCCTCCTCCATGCCCATCACCCCTTTCCCCTTTCCTCCTTCCCTTTCAGCCCTCAGTTTGTTTTCAGTATTCAAGAGTCTCTCATGATTTGCCTCCCTCCCTCTCCTTAACTATTTTTGCCCTTTCCCCTCCTCCATGGTCCTCTATTAAGTTTCTCCTGTTACACTGATGAGTGAAAACATGGTATCTGTCCTTCTCTGCCTGACTTATTTTGCTTAGCATGACACCCTCGAGTTCCATCCACATTGCTACAAATGGCCAGATTTCCTCTTTCTCATTGCCATGTAGTATCCCATTGTATATATAAATCACATCTTCTTGATCCATTCATCAGTTAATAGACATTTAGGCTCTTTCCATGATTTGGCTATTGTTGAAAGTGCCTCTTTCCATGATTTGGCTATTGTTGAAAGTGCTGCTATGAACATTGAGGTCCATGTGCCCCTATGCATCATCACTCAGTTATCTTTGGGTATATACCTAGAACTGCTATTTCTGGGTCATAGGGGAGTTCCACTGATAGTTTTTTGAGGAGCCTCCACACTGTTTTCCAAAGAAGTTACACCAGTTTACATCCCCACCAACAGTGTAGGAGGGTGCCTATCTCACCACATCCTCGCCAGTATCTATAGTCTCCTGATTTGTTCATTTTAGCCACTGTGACCAGTGTGGTTTTGATTTGTATTTCCCTGATGATGAGTGATGCTGAGCATCATTAATTGTGCCTGTTGGCTATCTGGATATCCTCTTTGGAGAAATGTCTATTCATGTCTTCTGCCCATTTCTTCACTGAATTATTTGTTTTTAGGGTGTGGAGTTTGGTGAGTTCCTTGTAGATTTTGGATACTAGCCCTTTATCAGATATGTCATTTGCAACTATCTTTTCCCATTTAATCAGTAGCCTATTAGTTTTCTTGATTGCTTCCATTGCCATGCAGAAGCTTTTTATCTTGATGAGGTCTCAATAGTTCATTTTTGCTCTTGATTCCCTTGCCTTCAGAGATGTGTCAAGTAAGAAATTGCTGCACTGGAGGTCAAGGAGGTTATTTCCTGCTTTCTCCTCGAGGGTTTTGATGGTTTCCTGTCTCACATTCAGGTCCTTCATCCATTTTGAGTTAATTTTTGTGTTGGTGTAAGACAGTGGTTTAGTTTCATTGTTTTGTATGTTACTATCCAATTCTCCCAGTGCCATCTGTTAGAGAGGCTGTCATTTTTCCATTGGATACTCTCTCCTGCTTTATCAAAGATTATTTGGCCATACATTTGTGGGTCCAATTCTGGGTTCTCTATTCGATTCCATTGGTCTATGTGTCTGTTTTTGTGCCAATATCATACTGTCTGGATGATGACAGCCTTATACTAGAGGCTAAAGTCTGGGATTGTGATGGATTGTGATGTGTCCTGTTTTGGTTTTCTTCACCAATATTACTTTGGCTATTCAGGGTCTTTTGTGGTTCCATAAAAATTTTAGGATAGTTTGTTCTAGCTTTGAGAAGAATGCTGGTGCAATTTTGATTGGGATTTCATTAAATGTGTAGATTGGTTTGGGTAATAATGACATTTTAACAATGTTTATACTTCTGATCCATGAGCATGGAATATTTTTCCATTTCTTTGTGTCTTCTTCAATTTCCTTCATAAGTTTTCTATAGTTTTCATCGTACAGATCTTTAATCTTTGGTAAGGTTTATTCCTAGGTATTTTATGCTTTTTCATGCATTTGTGAATAGGATCAGTTTTTTAATTTTCTTTTTGTTGCTTTATTATTGGTGTATAAAAATGCAACCAATTTCTCTACACTGATTTTGTACCCTACGACTTTGCTGAATTCATGGATCAGTTGTAGTAGGCTTCTGGTGGAGTTGGCCGGGTTTTCCATGTAAAGTATCATGTCATCTGTGAAAAGTGAAAGTTTGACTTCATCTTTGCCAATTCTGATGCCTTTTATTTCCTTTTGTTGTCTGATTGTTGATGCTAGGACTTCCAGCACTATGTTAAACAGCAGTGGTGAGAGTGGACACCCCTGTTATGTTCCTGATCTCAGGGGGAAAGCTCTCAGTTTTTCCCCACTGAGGATGACTTTAGCTGTGGGCTTTTCACAAATGGCTTTTATGATGTTTAAGTAAGTTCCTTCTATCCTGACTTCCTCGAGGGTTTTTATTAAGAAAGGATGCTGTATTGTGTCAAATGCTTTTTCTGCATCTATCGACAGGATTATATTGTCTTTATCTTTTCTTTTGTTAACATGATGTATCACATTGATGGATTTGCAAATATTGAACCAGCCTTGTAATGTAGGAAGAATCCCACTTGATCATGGTGGATAATTCTTTTTATATGCTGTCGAATTTGATTTGCTAGCATCTTGTTGACTATTTTTGCATCTGTATTCATCAAGGATATTGGCCTGTCATTCCCTTTTTTTGCTGGGTCTCTGTCTAGCTTGGGAATCACAGTGATGCTGGCTTCATAGAATGAGTCTGGAAGTTTTCCTTCTATGTCTAATTTTTAGAAGAGCTTGGGAAGAATGGGTATGAGCTCTGCTTTAAATGTCTGGTAGAATTTCCCAGGGAAGCCATCTGGTTCCAGGCTCTTATTCATTGGAAGATTTTTGATAACTGATTCAATTTCTTCACTGATTCTTTAACTTCCATGGTTTTGAAGGTTTTCCAGACTTTTTCCTGTGATTGATTTCAAGTTTCATAGCATAGTGATCTGAAAGTGTGCATGGCATAATATCAATTTGTTTATATTTATAGAGGCTGCTTCATGACCCAGTAGGTGATCTATCTTGGAGAATGTGCCATGCGCATTTGAGAAGAAAGTGGATTCCCTAGCCTCAGGATGTAGAGTTCTAAATATATACGTCAAATCCATCTGTTCCAATGTGTCGTTCAGATCCATTATTTCTTTAGTGACTTTCTGCCTAGTTGATCTATCCATTGCTGTAAGTGGAGTATTAAAATCCTCTGCAACCAGCACATTCTTATCAATAAGATTGCTTCTGTTTGTGAATAATTGTCTTATGTATTTGGGTACTCCCGAATTTGGCAGATAGATGTTTATAATTGTTAGCCTTTCCTGATGGAGAGACCCTGTAATTAATATATAATGACCTTCTTCATTTTTTGTTACTGTTTTTAGTTTAAATTCCCATTTGTCCAATATAAATATGGCTACTCTGGCTTTCTTTTGACTTCCAGCCACATGATAGGTATTTCTCCATCCCCCTACTTTCAATCTGAAGGTGACTTCAGATCTAATACGAGTCTCTTGTAGGCAGTAAATAGATGGATTTTGTTTGTTTATCCATTCTGCTACCCTGTGTCATTTGATTAAAGCATTTAGTCCATTTACAGTCAGTGTTATTATTGAACAACATGGGTTTAGATTCATTGTGTTCTCTGTGGGGGTCATGATTGTAGTGGTGTCTCTGGTACATTGTATTCCTTGTAGTATTTCCCTCATAAAGTCCCTCTAAGAATTTCTTATAGGGCTGGTTTGGTGGTGATAAATTCTTTCAATTTTTATTTATTTGGGAAAACCTTTATCTCTCATTCTATTCTGAATGGCAGACTTTCTGGATAAAGGCTTCTTGGCTGCATATTTTTTCTCATCATCATGTTGAAGATTTCCAGCCATTCCTTTCTGTCCTGCCAAGTTTCAGTAGATAGGTCTGTAACCACTCTGATAGGTTTCCCTTTGTATGTTAGGGCCCTTTTATCCCTAGATGCTTTCAGAATTCTCTCTTTATCCTTATATTTTGCCAGTTTCAGTATGATATGTCATGCTGAAGGTTACATCAAGTTACATCTGAGGGGAGTTCTCTATGCCTCTTGGATTTCAATATCTATTTCCTTCCCCAGATTGGGGAAGTCTCGGCTAACATTTGATCAAGTACACCTTCAGGACCTTTTTCTCTTTCTTCTTTTTCAGGAATTCCTATGATACAGATAATGTTTTGTTTGACTGTATCACTCATTTATCTAATTCTCCTTTTAGGTTCCTGGATCAATGTGTCTCTCTTTTTCTCGGCTTCCTCTTTTTCTATAACTGTGTCTTCTAATTCACCTATTCTCCTCTCTGCCTCTTCAACTCGTGCAGTGGCAACCTCCATTTTATTATGCACCTCATTTATAGCATTTTTTAACTCATCACAGCTATTTTTAAGGTCCCTAGTCTTTGTATCAATAGCTCCTCTGATGTCTTCCATGCTTTTTTCAAGCCCAGTGATTAATTTTATGACAATTGTTCCAAATTTTTGTTCTGTTATATCTGTTGATTATATCTGTTTTGAGCAATTCTGTAGCTGTGACTTCTTTCTGGAATTTCCTTAGAGGAGAGTTCTTCCGTTTCATCATTTTGGCTAGCTTTCTATATCTTGTCAGTTTTAAAAGCTTGTTATGCACTCTGCACCTGTGTGTATTGCTATATAGTAAAGGAGGCTCATTGTCTGTCCAGGATCTGTCCATTCAGGAAGTGTTCTTTTTAATGGTGTCTCTTGGTTTCTCTTGTTGTGCCTTTGATTACTTTATTTCCCTACTCACTGATATTTGGGACTCTCCACCATGTGTACTTTGGTTTGTTTCTTGAGGTAGCCCTGAAAAGGCAAACAAACAGACAAACACACAGAGAACCAAAGCACGCAAACACACAAACAAATCAAACAAAGAAGCAAACCAAAAGGAGAAAGAAAGAAAAGAAAAGAAAAAAGAAAAGAGAAGAAAAGGAAAGGAAAGAAGGAAAGGAAAGGAAAGGAAAGGAAAGGAAAGGAAAGGAAAGAAAAGAAAAGAAAAGAAAAGAAAAGAAAAGAAAAGAAAAGAAAAGAAAAGAAAAGAAAAACAACAACAGACAAAGGATAATCTAAAAGCATAAAACCAGAAATCCCAGCTACTAATAAAGAGTAGGATGGAGGCAGTGCTTTTGGAAGAGCATATACAAAGAGCAAAATGACAGGGGTTTGGAGGAAGTGAAATTGAACATTGACCATGTCTATAGACTTAAAGCCTTAATTCAGAGAGAGAAAGAGGAGAATATGGTAAGAAGTTAGGAGAAAAAAACGAAGATAATGTTACCCAAAGAAACTATATAATCTGATTATTGCAGGGAGAGAGAGAAAGGTAGGTAGCATCAAGAGAATGGATTAAGTATGACTGTTTAGGCAAACCAATGTCCTGCAGGCCCAGTCCAGCAGATGGGAGAGATAAGAATGAGATAACAGAAGATATATCTGAATAGCAAGAATTGATCCAATCATGGCAATGCATCAATGTGGTCTTCCCCGGGTTCTGGGGGGAGAAAAGCCAGCTCTCCAGTGCAGATGGGCCTGGTTTGATGTAGGCAGGTATTGCCTCCACTGCGGGTCCATGGGCTGCTCCCCGAGGAGCTACCTTAGTGGTTGTGGGGAGATAAATGGCAACCACCCAGTCCCTTCCTAAACCAGTGTTGCAACTCACTTTTTTGGGTCCAATCTCCCTGTGCCATGGGTGGGGCAGTTTGTATTTTTCAAGCGCTGCCTCATTTCCAGATCCTAGTCCACACACTTTAATGATACTGCCTGAAATGTACTCCCACAGGTCAGGTGGCTTACCAGCCGGGGGGGGGGGTGTCAATTAGGGGGAGTAGGGGAGCAGTTTCTCCTGGCTCTGCCTGGGATTGAGGCACCCAGCCCAAGGAAAGTGCCACAGCTGGAGGAAGGATCTCTCTCTCTGAAAGCCCTGAGGTTACAGATGGGATGAAGGAAATCCACAGGTGCCTGTCCTCCAGTCCTAGGATCCCATTAAGAATGAATGAGGCTAGAATCAGGTCTGTTTGGTTTAACATTAGCATCATCAATCTAGGATGATCATTAATCATCTTATAGGATTTGTGGGTCCTCCTAGATAGAGACAAGAGAAGAAAACATCTTGGGCATAGTCACTGTCTTAATTTCTTTTGCCCTTTTCCCCCAAGATACATTTTAATGGTCAAACAATCATTTTTTCTGACTTCCATGGAATATGAATATAAATATTATTTAAACCAAATAGATTATATTTGTGCATTTTTTATTTATTCATCTTTGTAGACAACAAATATTTTTATTGCACAATAGTTGCCTAGTTCTTTAATAGACAAATGCCATCCATTTATAAAGGACAAAGTTTGGTTATTATTTTTCCTGAAGCTATATATGTTTAAATACATTATTTAAATATTGATAACTGTACATATACTCCAGAAAAATAAACATGAAAAACCATTGGGCTTTAAATAAGTCATATTTTGAGAAAAAGTATATAGTGATGACTTTTCCGTGTGGGCATTAGGAAGTTGGAGATGGGGCTAGAAATAGGGGCCAATCATGACACAGTTTATCAATTTCTGAATAGGAGGATTCTCCTAAGGAAATAGCCTGAGGGTCACCCTGTTTCTCAGATAGGTATTGAAAAGTAAAGGTGCCAGAAAGCTTTAAAAATTATTGGAATAGATTTTAATTACTATTATTTGGAAAATACAAAAGGAACATCTAAGAATAAGAGTGGAATGTAAATGCATAAATCACTGTAAAAATGTTAAACAACATTTCCATCATAAAACAGAAGACGAAAGATGCTTAAATAAAATCAATACATTGTGAATGTGACAAAAGACAGTTAAAATATATTGATTTGGACTATTAGGATAAACTATTTAAACTGCCCTATATAAGTGGACATAAATTTTTTAATTTTATAAAAAATACAGAAGGCCATATGATAAAGAAAACCAAATAACAAAGTAAAACAATATACAATCATCAGAGAAAACACAAAATTTGGAGTAAACATATTAATTTCAGATGAAGTAGAAATTAAAGCAAGAAAAATTGGGTAAGATTTTTTTGAGAAATCCTGGGTAGTTCTAATCATAGGATGACTTTGTTTTTTTTGTGTGTGTTTATTTATGGTTTATTGTCAAGTTGGTTTCCATATAACACCCAGTGCTCTTCCCCACAAGTGCCCTCTTCCATGACCATCACCCTCCCTCCCCTTTCCCCTTCCCCCTTCAGCCCTCAGTTTGTTTTCATTATTCAAGAGTCTTTCATGATTTGCCTCCCTCCCCCTTTCCCTTCCCATGGTCCTCTGTTAGGTTTCTCCTGTTAGATCTGAGTGAAAACATACAGTATCTGTTCTTCTCCACCTGACTTATTTCACTTAGCATGACACCATAGGATGACTTTAATGTGGATTAAATTAAAGTTGGCTAAGCATGATACTTCTACTCCATCTTTGATAAAATCCATAACTTAAATCATGAGATGCACAGATATCCTCTTATGTAACTTCTTAGTATATATTTGGTGTTAATATGAAAACTTTTCAAATTAACACTTAAATCTGATTAAAGCTCCAGTTTTTTAATTAATGCTAATGATTTGGTTTAAAGCTAATATTTTTGCTTTGTTATTAATCTCCACTTAGGCATACAGTCAAAATATGGTGGTCTTGATTACATAAAGACTAGGATATCTAGGCCCTCTAGGCAAAAACTGCAACCCTGAGTTGACCAGTGTTTTAAATACATTTAGAAAATTGTTTACAAATGGGTTTACAACATTCAAAGAACTGTCATATATCATTTACCAAAATATAAATAAAAAATATATGTAGCACAGTTAAATATGTTACAATACTGGGAACATAACCCTTAGAGGGCATGTTTTAAAACAGCTTCTAGCACTTTTGTACTATTATTCCCCTTTTAAAAATGCATTTAGTCTGTAAAATAATAGCTCTTACTATTATGGTCATCTGTCTGCCTCAGTTTGTATCTCCCTGTATCTCTAAATACTTACCCACTTTTGCAGTTTCTTCTTTAATGTAAGCCAATTGACAATTCTGGACAATGCTTAATTCTAGGTCTTAATATTTCCCCTATAGTTTACTATAAAGTAATCTTTTGTATTTTTTCCCATAAAGATAACTTTAATCATTTAGGAATGGCTTTATTCTTACAGTAAGTTTTAGGTTCTATACAGTTTCAATTCATTTGCCAAATGCCTTGTTAGTGATATAAGTTTAAACCAAAGCAACCCAGTATCAATCACAAAGTTAATCTGTTGCTTTAAAACAAATTTAGTTTGTTTCCAATAGTCTAATTCAATATCTCTTTCCAGAGATAGTTACTGATATTTAGCTCTGGATGTATAGGCAGTGTTTCTATATTGCTACCCCTTTCTCACCTTTTATAAAGTACAACTTTATCTACCACTCATTGTCAATCCTCATTTCCAGAATTTATAGGCAGTGATTCCCCACCCCACCCCTCCCTTTTGGTGCTGATCTCAGCCTATGGATAACCAAGATTGTGGCTGAACTGGCCCTTGGGTTTCTTCTAATAACTGCAAGATACCCTCAGCAAAAACCATTAGAAAACTTTGAAAGACACAAGGTTTATTACTTACAAGTCCTAGAAATCATGGCAAGCCTGGGGCCACATAGAGAAGTCAGGGCAGGGGTGGGAAAAGGGATGGAGCCCTGAGTTCTGCTTTTATTGGAGTTGAGGGTGCCGCCTAGGGTATCACAGGCTCAGTATCCATGAATTTAAAACCTAAGAATGGGAATTTAGAGCACAGCAAGAGGAAAGAACAAGTGGTCCAAAAGGTCAATTATCAGAATCAGCCAAGATCTATAAAAGCAAGGAATTGTGGGATTATGCAGTCAGGTGGCTGGTAACATGTTTATCTGAGATAAAATTTTGCAAGTGGGTGCTTCTTTGAAATGTATGCCTTGGCAACCAAAATTTAAATCAAGCACTTGCATTACAAAAAGAAAAGCCAACTGTCAGGGCTCATGCTACATCCTCCATTAAACCATTCTCAATTCTTAGGACAATAGGTTTCTCCTGGTAAATAAAATACAAAATATATATTGGCCTAAAATATATTTTGGCATAAGTAAGAATTTCCAGAGTCTAACTCAGGTAAAATCAGACACTCATAAGGAAAAAAGGAAAGGAAAGAGAAATTTGAACATAACTCTTATGACCTTATATTTCCCATCATTCCATGACCTGGCAGGTGTCCATTCTTGGCTTCCATCACTCCTAAAGCATGTATTCCAGTATGGTTGAAAGAACTGTTTATATAGATGCATAGGCATTATGAACATCTAAATGGATTTTTAAGCCAAATGCATCATTGTTTTATGCCAACTTCTGACTTGAACCTAGGTTAATAGAATACAACATTTATATCTGTGAGGAGGAAAAAAGCATTTAGTATCAGTCTTAAATCCTATGCCTCTTAACATCTCTGTTTAAAATGAAAATCATCCCGTCACTAACCCCTATCTTGTCATAGTTAAATACCTTAGATTTTAGAAGGAAAGACAAGGAGATAAAATATATCTGGTTCGATTTTCCAGGAATTTGGCTGTCTAAACATCACAGTCTGGCAAGTTTTTAACTCTGGATTTTCTTGCTATAAAGACTAGTGGTGAGATCCTGAAGAAAAATGAAACCCCAAATACCTCAAGGGAACATTTCAAAACATCAGAGACACAAGGCTGGAATTAGAATCAACCAATCTCCAGGGGTCCCAAATGGTTTTAGTTATTGATAAATAACTAAGCATGTGTATGTGTGCGAGTGTGAATACATGTGCACATGTATATGTTTATATCTGAATATGTGTGTACATGAAAATAGATAGCTGTATAAAGATCTGTATAAAGATCAGAAATGAGAGATTAAAAATTTTATTTATTTATTTATTTTTGAGAGACAGAGACAGTGCGAGCAGGGGAGGGTCAGAGAGAGAGGGAGACACAGAATCCGAAGCAGCTTCCAGGCTCTGAGCTGTCAGCACAAAGCCCAACTCAGGGCTTGAACCCACGAACCCTGACATCATGACCTGAGCCAAAGCTGGCTGCTTAACTGACTGAGCCACCCAGGCACCCCAGAAAAGAGATATTTTAATAGAACTTAATGATTTCACTACTGCAGGACTTTGGGTCCTTTATCTAAAAAGTTTTGCAAAGACCCCAAGGGAATAAAGCTGAATATATTTAAATTATGTGAATGATTTAACTTAAAATTTTTAAATTTAAAAAAAAATTACCTTTTAAAGTATATGTGAAAGTAACACTTAACTAGTATTTAGATCTTTTTTTTTTAATTCAGTGTTTATTTAATTTTAAGAGACACAGAGCACAAGCAGGGAGGGGCAGAGAGAGAGGGAGACACAGAATCCAAAGCAGGCTCCAAACTCTGAGCTCTCAACACAGCACTAGTTGCAGGGCTGTAACCCATAAACCATGGATCATGACCTGATGCTTAACTGACTGAGATCCCCTGGTGCCCCTAAATTTTTAAATTTATTAATATGAGTATATGACCAGGTAGTGCTTTGATATGGGATGATATTGTTTCGTTACACATATATCGCTATTTTTATAATTAAGAGTGTATGAGTAGCATATTAAATGTTCTTTTAAAGGAAGGTTTCTAAGACTGTAAAATGTTTATTAAATAGATGAATAGAATTTAGTTAATTATTTTTGTATCATTTTATATCCATGGGTTTTTATTTAATAAAAGTGCTACAATATATATAATGTTCATGAATAAAATGGTCTTATTATTTATTTAAAACATATTTCTAATAATATATGAGTTTCCATTCTATCATGCCAAGAAAAAGTTTATCTTTTGAATGTCTATACTAATTTTATTGAAGAAATTGATGTTAATGACATTTGAATTTACAGGTCCTAAATAGCTAAAGATATTGATGTTTACTTTTCTATTTCTAGACTTACTGTTTTTGAATTTTTAAAATTTGTCAAAAATGTTTTATTTATTTTTGAGAAAGAGTGCAACCAGAGGGAAGGGCTGAGATAGAGGGGGACAAAGTATCCATGCAAAGTGGGGTCTGCACTGACAGCAGTGAGCTCAATCACGGCTCAAACTCATGAACCATGAGACCATTACCTGAATTGAAGTCAAATGCTCAGCCGACTGAGCCACTCAGCTGCCTCTCAGTTTTGGATTTTTTAAATCATCTCTTCCTTATAGACCTTTCTTTTTGACCTAATATAATTTCTTTGAGAACAAGAAGGAAAACATTGTTGACACTGAAGAACTAGGATTGTGTGATATTGCAGAGGTCACAGCACAGAGATTCTGAAGAAGTAGATGTGGCCATTAACACAACTTGTTGTAAGGAGGTCCATTAGAAAAGAGTACTGGTGGCTTTGGTGGCAGATCCTTCACTGGCAACTTTAACTTGTGGTTGAAATCAGATTATACTGTAGGAAGGAATAGGAGTCAAGAAGCAGAAATAATTGGTTCCAAAAAATATTTTCCAGACACTTGTGTAAAAAAGGTCACTAAGGTCAAGGGAAATTTTGCTATTGGGTCAAAGACCAATAAATTTGGACAGGTTGTGAAAACAAGAAATAGAAATGAGCTCCAAAGAGAATATTTTGAGAAACTTGCTTGACGGGAAAAAGGAATTAGTAATAAATACATACAGTAATAAAGGAGGGAACAATGGCTATAGAGGGCAAAAGTTTATGTGAGATTTGGATTTGAGGTAGTTTACTTATAATAGCTTCAGCTTTTTCTTTATGGAATAGAAATTAATGAGGAGCGCCTGGGTGACTCAGCTGGTCCCACTTGACTCAAGTCATGATCTTGTGGTTCATGAGTTCAAGCCCCATGTCGGGCTCTGAGCTGTCAGCACAGAACCTGGAGCCTGCTTCAGCTTGTCTCCCTCTCTCTCTTGTCCTTGCCCACTCACACACCCTCTCTCTCAGAAAGTAAATAAACATAAAAAAAAAAGAAATTAATGGAATGTGGCATGAGGAGCAGGAGGTATATAAGAAAACTGAGTATGATTAACACTAATTATTTCAAGCCATGCAGCAGGCAAAAACAGAGCCATGTAACAATGAGATTCTACTTAAAATGCAAAACTGTGAGTACATACAGCTTGCAGTCTGCATGTCTATATACTTTCTTCAGAACTGCTCCACATTCTGAGCATAAAAGCATAAAAGACAGTACAGAATTGTCCCAGAGTCAGGGTATAGGTTGGTGTGCAGGCACAATGGTAAATGTGAAGCATAACATTGAAACTCAGCTGACATTTGGACTTATATAGAGTTCTTTAAAATCTGTTAACTATATCTCAATTTGAGGGTTAGAATGATAGAATAACTAAAATTATCACCACTCATGCACTGACAATCCTCTTCTAGAAAAATGTAATGATTTCTTTTCCTTTGAAAAATAAGACAGTTTTCAGCATATTTTATTGAAGCCTAATATTTACAAACTATTTATCCCCACCTATGTGAAGTATCACCATCAAAACAGTCATATTCTGAAGAAGGGAAGCTTTAGAAGCCTGGTCCTTAGTGTTCAGCCTCAGGACTGATAATCTCCAAAGGCTGAAGGGTCTATGAATTTCCAGCAGGGGTTTTGGGTCTCCTCTACCTAACACTGTGGGATGGCTTTCATTTCCTTCTAAATAAATGGATGTATTAATGGCTCAGATTTCCTAATCTGATTGATTTGTATATGTGACTATCCTTTGTACGTTTAAAGATAGAAGCCAATAAACTCTGGGAGATCCTTGTAGGTTGTGTAAGAATATTTGGACATTGATTTTCAGGGAATAATTTCCAGGTCAACTGGAACTAAGATCGCTTCCTAGAGGGTGAAGACAAGAATATATCTGTGGGATGGATATTTTGAGTTTAGGAATGAAGGTCTCTTCCTGACTTACCCTTTACCCTCATCCATAAAAGTCTTACTGTTCTGTACCAGAGTATTCTAGGTGTCAAGCCCTTGCTCTTCCTTCCAATATTGCAGGTATTGGTGAGTCCCTTTCTTCTTCTTCGTTTCAATTTCTGATGGAGAAAATATAAGATTTGTGCAAAAGCATGTAAGTCCCTGGCAGGTCTAATTTCTTTAACTGTGGCTGTGTATTCTATTTTCTCATCCTTGCAGATGGTAACACAGCAGCTATAACCTGAAGTATGAGGTTAGAAATCCCTGCCTAATGTATTAGGAGAGGGCCAGAAAGAAAGGTAAGTTCCTGTGTCTAGGCAGAGGCTCTTCTAACCTTGGTTGGAAGAACTTCGCCAGATTATACTTTCCTGGATGGAAGTTTGGGATACTGACCAAGTGACCTCCTCTGTGATTTATTATTCTTTGAAATGGTATAAAATGTACTGTGGAGGACATCAGTGTCCTATGACAACCTCTTACCAGTTTCAAATACTGAAGATTGTTTAATCTTGAAAATCTTCTTTTCTTTTGGACTAAGTCCCTTCTATACTACTGGATCACTCAGATACCTTGACCCCAGTTCCCTGCCCCCTTTGAAGCACTCTGACAACTTTTTCCCGAATTTCTCTGGTCTTAACTCCATATACTATAGGGTTAAGGGCGGGTGGGAAGAGTAGATAGACATTGGCTAAAAGAATGTGAATATGGAGTGGAACATGGTGGCCAAAGCGATGGGTAAAAAAGGAGAAGAGGGCTGGTGTATAAGAGATTAAGATGACACAGACATGGGAACCACAAGTCCCCAGGGCCTTGGACCGAGCTTCCTGAGATGAGAGACGAAGGACAGCTTGTGCAATAAAGACATAGGAGAGACCAATGCAAAGCAAGTCAACCCCAATGACCAACAGTGCTGCTGTCAGCCCATACACACGGTTAGGCCTGGTGTCTCCACATGCTAGCTTCACAACAGCCATATGCTCACAGTATGTGTGTGGGATCACATGGCTTTGGCAGAAGCTCAAACGTTTAATGAGGAAGGGGCATGGGAGCATGAGCATGGAGCCCCGCACCATAGCTACCACTCCAATGCGGGCAATGATGGTGTCAGTGAGAATAGTGGCATAACGGAGTGGGTGACAAATGGCCACATAGCGATCAAAGGCCATGGCCAGAAGCACAGTAGACTCCATCATGCAGAAGGCATGAATGAAGAACATCTGTGCCAGGCAGGCAGAGGCTGAGATGTGTCCAGCCCCACACCAGAGAATGGCCAGTAGCTTGGGAACTGTGGAGAAGGAGGCAGCCAAGTCAATGGTTGAGAGCATGCACAAGAACAGGTACACAGGCTTGTGCAGGGCTGGCTCGGTGGCAACAACAACCAAGATGGTGATGTTGCCCACAATTGTGGCTGTGCTCAGGCAGCACACAGGGAGTGAGAGCCACAGGTGGAACTGTTCCAGACCTGGGATGCCCAAGAGGAAGAAAACAGAAGGGTCCAGGTTAGTGTGATTAGGAGACTCCATCATCTGGACAAAACCTCTGGGCATCTTCTCTGGTCAGAAACCCCACACAGTATCACATTACCTGAAGAGACAACAGAGAACAGAGATATGAATGAGTTTTGAGTGACACAACTATATGTTAGGCAAGCATTATCATCTATAAATGGGGATAATAAGAGTAATAGCCCCTAGAGTTCTTAAAAGAATTGTATTGGTTAATATTTGTACAGAACTTTGAATAGCATTTGATACATAGTACTTGTTAAATAAAATAAATGAATATGAAAGAAGACTTCAAACAAGCATTTAAATAAATCAGAATTGTCTTCTCACTGTTGTCAGGGCATCTGGGTGGTTCAGTAAGTTAGTGTCTGGCTCTAGACATGAGTTTGAGCCCCACGTCAGGCTTTATGCTGGCAGTGTGGATCGTACTTGGGACTCTCTCTCTCTCTGTCTCTGTATCTCTCTGCCCCTCCACACACACCCTCTCTCTAAGTAAATAAATTAACTTAAAAATACTATTGTTGACAAACAAAGGTATGGACCTCATTCATTTTTCTCAAGAATATAACATACACATACTCACTCACACTCTTTTCTGAAGTATGCAAAAAGATATGGTGGGACTGTCAGTCCAAAACACAACTGCCAACACAGTTAACTGGGTGAAGTTTGGAATTTTTATTGTTTTCAACTTAGAAGGGATTCTGGTCTGGGACCTAGTTCTTGGTAATTATTTCCAATCTTAATATTATCATAGTTGTTCCCACTCCTTTCATTAACCAAGGGAGACTTTCACATACTCCTGATCAACCTACATTTGCAATTCTGTAAGATGCTCCATCCACCTTCACGTGTCTAATTTCCATTTCAACCAAGATGTTCAAGCTAACACTTTTTGGACTTCATCTTCCTGAAACAGAAACTTCCAACCTTTTAGAGTCCATTCCACTCTTGGGTTAATCCTTCATTCACATTCTACCTGTGGTTCTTGGTGATTTCAAGGAAAAGATGTAGTCAAATTTTCAATTTCACTCTTCCACAATGTCAAGAAGTGATTTTATAAGGCTGCTTTGACTCATGCTTAATGATGACTTAGCTCTTATTGAGAAGAAAATCCTATACTACTCTCCTTTTTCCCACTTTTCCCACACCTCCTTTCCCTAAGAGGACATAGCCTACTGTGGGGAGTATTTAACCTCAGAAGAACTATTCAGAACATGTGAAATCATAATGGTAATAGGATCAAAACAAAAGTCTTGTCGTTAAGATAAAAGCTGAGAAATGACTTTAACCGGAAGTTTTCAAAATGAGAATAAGAACTTTACTGTCCAGTAATTTGTGTATTCAACTATAAATATTTAGTGTGAACCTCTTCTTTAGCTTTATTCTAGATATTGGATAATCAGTTATTGGAATAATCAGTATAAAAAAGCCACTAATTCTGGGAAGTTTGTGGAGTTAGAAAATAGTATTAAAGAAGAATCACCTCTTTGTTACAACTTTTTCTTGTTCCCGGTGTGTATCTATCAGATGAGAACAGAAAAACCTCTTCCATTCCTTAATGGACCACATACTTCTCCATCTTCTGCCCCGAAGGTCCTTCACTACCATTTACATGTGTTTAAGAGACCAATAAAAACATTAGAAGATAGCCTGAACATGTTGGTAAACAAAATGAACTGTTTCCATAAATAAGAACTAATAAGGAGGGGAAGTTGGTGACAAATGCCATGCTAATCACAGCTCAGGGCCAATAAACCACATGACCTCTACAGAAGAGAGATAGATGTGGCTTTTACCAGCAAGTGCATACAAAGAGTCGTTGGTCACAAAGTTCTGTGAGCTTATGCTTCAGAGGGCAGATACAGCAGAGATCTAATTTTCTAATCAATTTGACCAAGGGTCTTATTTTCCCTAAGGGAAAACACATCAAGGTGAAAGTATGGACTTGTGTAAAAATATGACGATTATTGATGTTGATTTAAGTCTTAAGATCTCCACCTAATATTTAGGCAAGAGTACACAGTCAGATCTCATGCTTGCCTTGACATATTCTTTGAAGAGGTAGGATATTTTGGAAGCATGAGACCTTGGAATTTTTAAAGCAGAAAGGTGTGGTGGTAGAAAAAAATGTGGACATTGGAATTCATGAAACTGGGAAGAAATCTTTGTATTTACCTCTTATTTTCAAGGCTTCTTTGAACAAGTCAATTTTCTTCTAAGATCCTATAGTTTTCTAATCCGCTTTTTGATAATAGTTTGTAAGATTATTGAAAAATGTATAAAGTACCTAGTATAGTTTGTAGCCCATAGAAGGTATCATTAAATATCACTACTATTATCATTGCCTTTATTTTAATACAAAAGTGACCTTATATCCAATACAGAATTCTCACACTGTTTCCTAACCCATCAAATCTAGTGTTAGCTTGGATGTTTATGTAATGAGAACTGTTTAATTGTAGAGAAAGCTTGCTGATAAAATAAATATTCTTTATGATTTTTATCTGTATGCCTTCTGAGGTCACATGGAAATCATAAGCAGATCAGAAAATAGCTTTCCTGGTTCCTCTCAGCTAAACTGGATGTACCCAGCACTGGTTTTGATAACACAGATTTACTTTATGAGCTAAAGTGGATCTCTGCTCAGATAACCGTCCCAATAAAAATAAAGAAGCTGGAGTCAGATGCAGAAGCAACAAAGCCTTGCTCACTACACCACCCATCCACTTAGTTTATGCCAGATATTCCTACAGTTTCGATTGTCTCACAAATTCACTCACCCATAGCCAGGGGACTAACTTGATGGTTCTTCAACGAGCTTCCTTCCTGTGTTTTAGGTCTCAGACCCTATGCTTTATGACTTTTTTCTTATAAAAGCTAGACTGGGCACAGATTGCCACATATCACTTGACTATATTGGCTCCTAAGTGATTGATGTCTGTGAACATCACCAGCCCCTTCATAGGACAGTGCACTCTTAGCAACTCATCCAAGTTCATCATTGCCCCATATAACTCATAGGAATGAGCCTGTAAACTCACAGCATCTCTTGTATAAACTATTTTATGATGGTGATAACAGTGTATGATCATTCTCACACTTCAGTGTGAATCTGTCCCTCTGACTCAATCTCTAATCCAATTCTTATTGTGACATTAAAGCCAAAAGTCCCAACATCACAATTCAGGGGGAAGACTAGAGATGGAGAAGACTGTTCATGCCTGAAACTGCAACACAGACAAAAGGCTGTGTCTGCACAAGAGCACGGCGAAGTGTGGGCTACTTCTGCCCATTTGGAGAACATTCGGTCATGAAAAAGCTCAAGGTAATTGTTTTAGAACCCTAGATCACAAACAACAACTTTAGGGTAATCATTAAGGTCCTGCTGATTCCCCTGCCCAATTTCTTACTGTGGATACAGTGTCTATCTATTTTATACACATTTCCCTCATATTCTTAGTGGGTAATTATTTCCTGTTAGTAATATCAGGAATATCATAATAAGTGCCTTGAACTTTCTTCACAATGCCTCTCATTTCCCTGGTCTGGCTAACATATTACTTGCTTCTTTCTTTGCTGTCAGCTCCCCACTCTGTTTCTCTTCCCAGTTATTTGGTCTAATGCCAAACTAAAACTTCTCTTGTAGGAATCCCATTAACTGAATCTCTAAATCAGACTACACAGGGATGTTATTCAGCAAAATCTCCTTTTTGGTCTTTAAATATTCTCCCTGCTTTGAAGTAAAGTTCTCATCACCAGTTGTACAGATAGACTTCTCTTAAGGGCTAAGAAATGTCTTTTCCAGACTCTTTCCCTAGCCCAGACTCACATGACTCCAGGAGAGCTGAAATGAGAAGGTATGGTGGTTTGGAAGCATCCTCAGAAGATTTAAAGAGAATTACTTGTCTCCCGCCCTCAACTATCTGAATGCTGGACTGAGAGGCTGTTATAATGATGAAACCTATCCTAAAGCATCCCCAAAGATTTCAGCAGGTTGCACTGGATTTATGTCTGGAGCCATCTAGGGAGTTTCTATGTTCCCTAGAAAGTTGAGTATCTACACTTTTATCTTTTGGTTGAGATGAGAATATAGAGATGAGAATATAGAAGTGAAGGCAGAAGCTTTTGTTAAAGAGGCAGGGAAGCTTTTGTTAAAGAGGCAGGGAAGGAGTATTTGTAGTTTACTCTCTTGGGATTCTTTCTCTGTTTTTGTTTTGTTTTGTGTTTGATTCAGCACATCTCCATGTTGGCACTATTTATCTAAGGGCACCTAACATTTTAGGGGCACTGAGGCTACAGGGACTGTGGTATCTGATCTGGATCCTTCTCTGTTTCCAATGCAGCTCCGTTCCCCCAGGATCCCAGGACGTGCTTTCCTTCCTGTTCCCCTCAGCGATTATCCCCGGCCTGTTCTCTATGTTTACTCCTCTTTGGGACTCCACAATCAGGAGAAGGTTACTGTGTATATCCCAGAATAGCCATTGTTACATAGCTGCATAGTGACTGGCTTTGTGAGATGTCATTTTTTTTTATTATCCATGCAAGATGTAGAGAGCTGATAATGGAACTCAAGGAAATTACAATCATATGTAGAATATGTGAATTGCTAAAGGCAGTTTTTTACCATATGAAGTGATTATATTGAGAAGATTTATACATTAAACATTCCCAAACCTATATTTCCTGGTGTCCTTTGCTGACAAACTACATTCATTGTGTTTATCTCAGTAAAGTATGTTGTCAGAGAGCTTCTTTGCATCAAATCCATAATCCAATTTTCTCTGGGTCTAATTCACTCTTGGCCAGTACTTCTATACACAGTGAGTTTGTTTGGTATAGCTTCACCACTCATACTTTACTCCATCGTGCCTCACAAAATTCTTTTAGATCATAAGCAAGTGTCTTAAACTCCTCTTCCCAGAAAACCAGCCCCAGCCATCATCAAGGACCCAAATCATGCAGGGAGACTTCCAAAAACTGTCTTTGCAAACTTACGGTCTCTGTCCACAATTTACTGCAGGACTTGGCCTCCTCCTCATCTTTCTAAATACTCCCCTGGTTATTATCTCCTATTGATCCTAGCTCCTAAGACTCTCTAAGCCAGAAGTATTTGAACCTCAGTGTGCTTCAAAATTACTTGTAGCTCTTATTAAAACACAAGTTGCTAGGGGCACCTGGGTGACTCATTCAGTTAAGCATCTGACTTTGGCTCAGGTCATGATCTCACAGCTCCTGAGTTTGAGTCCTGCATTGGGCTCTGTGCTGACAGCCCAAAGTCTGCTTGGGGTTTGTTTCCCCCCCTCCCTCTGCCCCTCCCTGGCTTATGCTCTGTCTCTCAAAACAAACAAACAAACAAACAAACAACAACAACAACAAAAAACACAAGTTGCTAGTCCACATTCCCCAGAATTTCTGATCCAGTTACTTTGGAGCACAGCCCCCAAATTTGCCTTTCCAATGACTTCCCAACTAATGCTGATGCAGCTAGCTAAGAGATCCCATTTTAAGAATCACTGCTTTCTGGAGCACCTGGGTAGCTCAGTCAGTTAAGAATCACTGCTTTCAGAAAAAGAATATTTAAAAATTAAAAAGAATCCCAGTTGGGTTTTTCTCCCCAAGTGGCTATGTGGTCTGCACTCCTGATGAGTTCCCTCAGACAATATAGTACCACAAACACCTTTAAATAAGTCACCTGAAAAACCTAAAGCAGAGCAGGCTTGCAGCAAGTTTCCTTTTACAGAACCTTTCCTGAAACATCTTATTTGCTTACAACTCAAAGTGGCTATTTTACTAATAGAAGTAAAAGGAAAATAAAAATAAAGGAAGTAATAAGCATTTGTAATGACTTTATTCATTTGGTCAAACAAGTGAGCAAGTTCTGAGGAAAGTCCTATGTGGTGCATTCTGTAGAGTCTATGATAGACCTGTGGTATATCAACTTGGGCATGCTAAACTACATTCCCCAGAATTCCCAGTTCAGCATGTTTCTAGATGGAGTGGACCACTAGACAGTCTCTAGTAAGGGTAAGAAGATGGAAGGGAAGCAGCAGCCATGGTGCATATACACACCTCCCAGTTATTCAAACACTGATACAGGTGCTACTGCAAAGGGGTGTCACAGATGTACTCACTCACACATCCCGATAAAGTTGACTCTAAGTTAGGAAAATTATCCTGAGTGGGCTTTTCTTAATCACTTGGCCTTAAAGGAGTATTAAAGGGGGCTTAGGCTTTTCTATAGGGAAGAGAGACTTGTACCGTGGAAAATAGTTTCAGTCCATGCCTGACCATATGCCTTTTGGATTTCAAACTTGCTGGGCCTGGCCAACCACTGTATAAGCCGTTCTTTTGAAAAGAACTATATCTGTGTCTATATCTATATCTATATCTATTTGTACCTATATCTGTGGCTATATTTATAATCTTACTATATTTTTCTGATTGAAACTAGACTGATACAGAAACCAAAGTACATTTCATTGTATTATTAGTGTATGTCTTTCAGGAAGTTGTGTTTGGGAAAAGGAAAAGGAAAAGGACAAATAAAATATGTGATTAAGGAGAACATCACACCATGATTTAGGATGAAAGACTTGATATCTTAAAGATGTTTAATCTCCTCAAATAAATCTATAAATTAGATGTAAGCCTAGTTAAACTTACAAAAGGAATTCTGTAGGGCTTGTCAAACATTGACATTTATATTAAAAAATAAAAATGTAATAGCTAAGTTTGCAATAGCCAAGTGAGAAGACTTGTCCTTGTAGATATTAAGAGTTATTAAATAACAATTATAAAATAATGAAAAGTCCAGAAAGAGACTCACACATTTTTAAACATTTATTCCATTAATAATCAGAAAGGACAGGATGTACTAATCAGTAGTTGAAGTAGGCTATTAATATATTTTAAAACACAATGAATATGATCATTTTATGATCCAGAGACAACAAAAATTCTAAATGGATTAAGTTCTTGAAATATTGCCTGCTTATATCTGGATGACTCTAGGCATTAAGAAAAGTAAGACAAAAATGTATATATCATAAATGACACTGAAGAAGAGGAAGAAATTCTTGTGTCTTTCAAGATTGTTCTAGCTGGACTAAGAATCAAATAGACACGAGACAAGTTAATAGGAGAAATTAAACTTCATTTTGTGTGTATGGGAAATAAAAAGACATAAAATATCAAAGAAAGTGAGGCAAAATAAGGTATATATGTCATCCTGAACTAAGGAAAAAATGATAGTGGTCTGGGACTTAAAAGAGAAAGAATGCAATTCACAGGAGATGAAAAGAATAAATGTTTGGTAACCAAAGGTTTGCTAGGCCATTCAGAAATAACAGAACATAGAGAAGACTGTGATCAAATAGGCCTGGCTTGATTCCCCCACCCCCCACCTACCACACCTAGTTCATATTATAATGTAATTATAATCCACAGTGACAACTCTCCCTGGAACAGGTCCTCTACCTAAATTTTTCTAGTCAGTTGAGGGGAATGTCAAAGTCTCTTCGTGAGTTTGCCAGGCTTTCATCATTTCCAGTTCAGCATAATCTGCACGCTGATGTGGTACATCTCTAGGGCAGCCTGCTTTGGCTCCTAAAAGGCAATTGAGACACTTATCCTTTTCATAATTTATATCAGCACAATATGGAATAATAGCATTCAATAGGTTAGGAGAAAACTACTGAAACAGATAAAAGTAGCAATATATTTATTAACATAAAATAAAAATAACTCTAGGGAAGCCTGAGTGGCTCAGTCAATTGAGCATGAGGCAGGCTGAGCTGTCAGCACAGAGCCTGATGTGGGCTAGAATCCACGAACCATGAGATCATGACCTGAGCTGAAATTGGATTCTTACCTGAGCCACCCAGGTGCCCCTAAGTTTGATTTTTAAAAAATAATTCTTTGCAATAGTTTTGAGTTAAAATTGGGAGAATGTCAAACTTAATTTTTCCTATTATCATTTCTTCTATAAAGTGAAGGAAACCCAGAGTTCAGGCAAAAAGACATCTTACCAGTTTTATTAAGCCTGAATTTGGGAAAGTCAAAATCGTAAAGAGAGGTTAGAGGAGACAAGGTAATAATATGAGTCAAAAACATCCAAAGGTAAGAAATAATCTTAGCCAATATTTATATTCAGTATACTAGGAAAAATAGTAACACCATTTACCATCTGTGACCCATGGATCTATTTTTCAAAATGCTTCTAAGTAAATTACTTCTTGAACAAAAAGTAAAAGAATGGCAAGGATCTTTATTAGAACTTTAATGAGAAAGTAGCAAACTAGATTTCATATGTTCATAGTTTTGATGATACATGTCCTAGATAAAGGCATCGTCTTCTGAATGTAACTATCAGTTGTCATGTTTGAACCTGGAACATGTTCATCTTGTAAATGCTGATTCTAGGTTTCAAATATTTCTCTAATAGGTTCTACCTTGTCATTACTTTCTGGTTCTCGTATCCTCAAATGCCATACTTGAAGACTTAATTGAAAACTGACAGCAAATGATTTTGTCGACAAGAGAATGGCTGTCATCTTAGCTCCGTCCTGGTTGTAAGACATTTTCATTTTTAGACTCGTAACTACCTGTTAGAATGATCAAATAATGTTTTATTCTGTGTCTTCTATTTCTTTCCATAACTTTTGTGTACATATCTGCTTTCTCATTTGCCTATTTAAAGAAAGACCTTATTGAGATATAATTCACATACCATCAGATTCACTCAGAGTGTACAATTCAATGTTTTACAGTATATTCACAGGTTTGTGTGGTCATCATCGATCTAATTTTAGACCATTTTAATTCCCCCTAGAAGAAGCTCCATATCCATCAGTAGTTAAATCTGGCCTCCAACCCTCAGTCCCTTCACCAGCCCTAAGCAGCTGTTCTCTCCTATGGATTTGCAGTTTCTGGGTATTTTATGTAAATGGAATTCTAATGTATGTGGTCCTTTGTGGCTGGCTTACTTCACTCAGCATAGTTTTCAAGACTCATCTATGTTGTAGTATATCAGTACTTCATTCCTTTTTTTAAGGAGATTTTTTAAAAAAATGTTTATTTATTTATTTTGAGAGAGAGAGAGACAAGAGAATCCCAAACAGTAGGGCCCTCCCACCCCCATGTCGGTCTCAGTGAGGGGCTCAATGGGGGGCTTGAACCCAGGAACTGTGAGATCATCACCTGTGCTGAAACAAAGAGTCACTTTTAAATAAGCAAATGACAAAAGCAGATGTGGGATTATTTCTTACTTTTGGCTGTTTTTGACTCCTATTCATACCTGACTCCTCTGACATCTTTTTATGATTTTCCTTTCCCAAATTTAGGCATAATAAAATTGTTAGGATGTCTTTTTGCCTGAACTCTGGGTGTCCTTTAATATAAACCAATTAGTGCAGGAGCTTCTGTAGATTAAAAAAAAATCCCTTACCATCTGATTCATTTGTCTTCTTAGGGTGCTCCTTGAACGAACAATTTTGTTTATATCAAAATTTCCCTAATTGGCCACTTGTAATTCCAAATGGCCTTTGGTGATTTTGTCATTGAGAAAGGTATGTGCAAAAATGAGAAAACAGAGGTCAGAGTTCTGCCAAGAGGTAGGCCAAATGTTTTACAGATAAATGATAAGACAACAAAGCTGACTTAGATTAAAAAGGAAAGTATTCCTTGTGTGAATCTCTGGGGTCATTTATCAATAGTCTCCTGGCAGGTGAATATTAAGAGAATATCTTTCCAAAACCAATTTTTCACACACAGACAAGACTAAAGAACATTCTTGTATGGCCTTAATTTAAAAAAATTAAATTTTTTGAAGTTTGCCTAAATGCTGCCAGGTTATAAAGACCTTGTGAAGTCATCAGTCCTTGAAAAAGAAGTTTGGAGAACAGATTTAATAGGTTTTTTTTTTATGTTTATTTATTTTTGAGAGACAGAGAGAGACAAAGGGTGAATGAGCAGGGACAAAGAGAGGAAAACACAGAATATGAAGCAGGCTCCAGGCTCTGAGCTATCATCCCAGAGCCCCATGTGGAGTTTGAACCCAGGAACTGGGAGATCGTGACCTGAGCTGATCATGATGCTTAACTGACTGAGCCACCCAGGTCACCCAGATTTATTGGGTCTTTAAATGTTTTTTGTGAACTCCTTTTATTGACATGCAGCAGTACTATGGACAATAGACAGGCAACTGGCAAGATGGCTAATGGCAAATCAAAGATTTGTCAGACTTTCAGCAAGGAAAATAATTAAATAATCAGATAGTCAAAGAGTCCCAGGGGAATATCTTCCAAGGACACCACCCAAAAACCCGACAATGAAGAACTCAATGGAAAAATTGGAATTCAATTTCAGTACAAGGTTGACTCTGAGCAAGTGAAAGTTAAAGGTGTTTCAGACGTGTACAGTACTATCCAGTAGAGGGTCCACACCTTGATAGAGAGCATCTCAGTGGACCTACACCTCTTAAGGTCTACAATATAAAGACCAATGGGAATAAACTCTCATTCAAACCAAGTTAGGTTTATTAGGGTGCTTTAGCAAGAGAGAACGTGCACTAAGGGAACAGTAGAGCTTCTCGAATGGGAAGAATTAGGAAGGGCTTGCAGTAGCTGGAGTTAGTCTTAGGTCATCATGACAGGGACACATTGTTGAAATAGTCAGTGGTCTTTAGAGTATTATACGTAAGTGATGAATCACTAAGTTCTACACCTGAAACTAATATGCTGTATGATAACTAACTGGAATTTAAATAAAAATTTGGAAGGGGAAAAAAAGAAAACAATCAGGGGTATTTAGAACACATGAACCCAGGTATGGTTAATTTTATACTACTTTGTTTGAGGTCTTATCCTAGAATATATAGGTCTGTATGAGTTTTGATGGTTTATTTTTCATGTTAATGGAAAATGAGAGAAGGACTGATATTTAATGGTGGCTATGTTTAAAGAGGTTTATAATGCTGGCAGAATTGTAGTGTCTGCTGTTTTACCCATTTTTGTATGGTTTAAAAGCTCCTTTCATCACTTAAATATTGAAATCAGCTTAATCTCTTTATTAAAATTTTTTTAATGTTTATTTATTTTTGAGAGAGAAAGAGAGAGGAGAGACTGTGTGTGAGTGGGGGAGGGGTAAAGAGAGAGGGAAGCACAGAATCCAAAGCAGGCTCCAGGCTCTGAGTTGTCAGTTCAGAGCCCAGTGTGGGGCTCGAACCCATCAATCGTGAGATTATGACTTAAGCTGAAATCTGGTGCCTAACTGACTAAGCCATACAGGTTCCCTCAGCCTAATCTCTTTAATGTCTTGGGGAAAACCACAGAATATTATTATCCTCCTTTACAATTTATCGCGTATTGAATCCTTTCCTGCTTGTCATTACAAGGAAATAAAAAATTAATATCACTAGAAACATAGTTTCTTGAAAGTATAGTGTGATATTTTGCATTACACTATAGCCTGTCAAGTTAGATGTTCTCAGGCAATTTTTACTTCAACCGATTATTTTGGCATATTCAATATCTTAGTCCCTTTGTATCGTTCCTTTTCTACCACCTTCTTTCACCTCTCAGTCTGAATTCTGAATGAGTCCAATATATGTGCCTTTTTTTCCCTTAAGGCCAGTGAATGTTGCATAAGAAAACCCTATACCCACAATCTCTAATTTATATTTTCTGGTAAACTCTTTTATCTTATTCACCATACCCATTATTGTATCTTCTGGCTGCTCCTAAGATTTTCACTTGGTCTTTTATTTTCAACAGTTTGAAAATTATTTGCCTAAGTGGTTTTTGAGGTTCTTTTTTAAATTCTGTTTAGTATTTTCTGATCTTCTTGAATCTTCAATTTGATGTCATAATTAATTTTGGAAAATGCTTGGCCTTTATTGTCTTCCAATTTTTTTCTAGTTTTTAAAAATCTTTCTATAATTCTGGGTGTGTTAGACCACTGCTGTTGTCCCACAGCTCTTTTCTGTTTGTTTCTTTTCCAATGTTTACTTATTTATTTTGAAAGCACACTTGAGCAGGGGGAAGGGCTGAGAGAGAGGAGAGAGAGAACCCCAAGCAGGCTCTGCTCTGACAGTAGATGCAGGGCTCCATCCCATGAGGTGAGCCAAAATCCAGAGTGGGATGCTTAACTGACTGAGCTGCCCAGGTGCCCCTATTTGTTTGTTTTTACATTTTTATCTCTTTGTGTTTCTGTTTGGTTATTTTCAACAGACTTATATTCAAGTTCACTAAATTTTTCCTTGGCTGGGTAAAATCCACTGATTAGCTGGTGAGGCCATTCTTCATTTCTATTACTGAATCTTTAGTTTCTAGTATTTTCATTCAATTATTTTTATTATAGCTTCCATCTCCCTGCTGAAATTATCTATCTGACCTTGCATGTTGTCCATCTCTTCTGTTGGAGACATTAATGTATTAATCATACTTATTTTTAGTTCCCTATCAGTTCCATCATATGTGTCATATCTGACTGTTGTTTTGATGATTACTTCGTCTCTTAGGAAGGTATTATTGTTTTTTTTCTGGACATTTTGTATTCTTTGTCATTTTTTTTAAATTGAAAGACAGACATCTTCTGTAGGATTAAACACTGAGATAAAAATCTGTGTACCTGGATATAGGCACGCCTGTCCTACCAGGCCTTTCCTGTAGGGTTCATGGTTGGGCTGTGTTTGAGACTACTGTCAGGGAGCAGGCATGTGGTCTTTGGTCTACTTAACTCTTTCCCTGGTCCTGTATCAGCAGAGCTAGATCAACCTCAGAAGCCACAAGGTGATAGAACATCTCAGGAGAGATTCTCCTTGTCTCTTGGTCTTTTGGACAAGCCACTCTTCAACCCACAGAATAAAGAAGCTTTAACCTCTAGTCTATTTCTTGGTTCATAAATTCTCTTGCATAATATCTTCATTGGGGTATACATTTGGTCCTATTCTCTTCCAATTTTCTCTGCAGAGAGAGAGGTTCTGTTAAGTGAGGGAGAGCAAGGGGAGTCCACTGATGCTTCCCAGCTGCAGCTAGTTTTCTCCTAAAATACCTCAAATTAGTATGCTATTATGAGGATTGATTTCTCTTCTAGGACTACCCAATCTAATCTACATTAGAAGTGTCTACTCTTCCTACTGGCATTTGCCTCCCCCCTCCTTTTTTTTTCTGGTTTGCATTTAAAAGGTCCCTCACCTGGGCACCTGGGTGGCTCAGTTAAGCTTCAGTCTTCAGACTTCAGCTGGGTCATGATCTCACAGTTCTTGGGGTTGTGCTCCATGTCTGGCTCTGTGCTCCATGTCCTGTCTTTGGATACTGTATCTCCCTCTCTCTCTGACACTCCCCTGCACTCTTTTTCAAAAATAAACTTAAAAATACATTAAAAAATTAAAAGGTCCCTCACCTTAACTGTACATAGTTCTGCTTAAGCTGCCTGACTAACTGAAGCTGGGATTTAAGTGTTTCTCCTTAATGCTCAAGTTTATTCTCTGATGATGGAATGGGGGGATGTATAGCCTTATTTTATGCCATCACACTGGTCTGAAGTCTGTTTATTTTACAAACGTGTAAGCAAACAAGACCACAGGTATTGGCTTGAGATAGCTTAAGGAGAAGGGAGTTATTGGAAGACTGTTAGGAACTTAATAGG
>NC_043710.1:51153395-51160509 GCF_006229205.1 Suricata suricatta
GGATTTAAGTGTTTCTCCTTAATGCTCAAGTTTATTCTCTGATGATGGAATGGGGGGATGTATAGCCTTATTTTATGCCATCACACTGGTCTGAAGTCTGTTTATTTTACAAACGTGTAAGCAAACAAGACCACAGGTATTGGCTTGAGATAGCTTAAGGAGAAGGGAGTTATTGGAAGACTGTTAGGAACTTAATAGGGTTTGGGAGCTGGGAGACTCAGCCTTGGAAATGGGCAAGAATCAAGGGGCTGGGAGGGCATTAGGAACCCTGGTACTTATCCTAAAGTAGGAGAGTGAGGAGGGCATGCCATCCCCGCAGTGCACATCTTCCACAGTTTTCTGTTGTGTCTGACACTGGCTCAACAGTCTGAGCTCAAGAGAGAGCATCGGACAACTCAGTTTGGCTCACATACCTGGCCCCTGGTCCTGTGAGTTAAGGAGGGCAAGGATCTGTTTCCTTCAGCTTCAGTAATGGAATGTGGTCATCTGGAGTTACTTGCCCACCAAGATCACACACAGTCTGATGTGTGCATTTCAAAAGGAAACTTGGATGCTCTCAGGGCTGTCAAAACAAACAAATGCCAACCAGAACTGTTTTCAAATGGACCAGTAGAAATGTAAGAGAAAGGGATTCACACACGAGGATGAGAGGAAATAGGGAAGAAGGTAAAAACAATGGGAGTAGTTAAAAGAGCAGGAAACATTCACTGAAGAAAAAGTTTTTGGCAATAGGTTCGTCAACATACAAATCATCATGACTTTTTGTGTGTGTGTAACGTGATCTTTAAAGCTCTCTGAAAACTCAGAGTATGGAAAGCACCCATCTTGTTGATGGAGAAGTGTAGTCACCCTCCTTCACCACCAGAGGGTGCTTTCTGTATAAATCGTATGCTGTGGATTCTGGGGGTATTCCCAAACACCCACTGTTTACAGAGTGCTTTTATTAAACAATCATTCAAGAAATACTGAGCTGATATTGGAGATGAGAAATGTGAGCTCAGAGGAGAGACACCTACCAAACTGTCCAGATTGGGAGGCCAAGTGTTCCTAATAACAGCTCTGGCTTGGGCACAAGGAACTGATAGAAATTCAAAGGGGAATTCAACTTAAGATAGAACCACAAAAGAGGTAGAGAGGCTTGAGAAGGCACAGTGCCTTCTAGGAATCACAAGTGGTGGGATGGGAATGGAGAGAGGGAGAGTGTTATAGGTAGAGGAAACAGAATTAACAAAGGTGTCCAAAATGTGTGCATAAGTTGAGATTCAACGATGGTTATTTGTATAGTGTGTTATCTGACTCATCTCTATTTTGCATCCCATGACCTGAACTTGAACAAGTGAGCTATCTGTTTAGAATAATTACTCTGAATCTGTCCCCTGGAATTTCCACTGCTTTCCTTAGTCAGTTCTTGTTTTCCAGTTTCCTCATATCTCTTTCCTTTCTTTTTCTGTACTAGAGCTGTATTAGAAGAAACTTATTGCAAAACAAGTGTTGTTTTTTTCTTTTTTTAATTTAAAAAGAATGTTATTAATAGTTTATTGTCAAATTGGTTTCCATATAACACCCAGTGCTCTTCCCCACAAATACCCTCCTCCATTACTACCACCTCCCTTCCGCCTCCCACTCCCCCTTCAACCCTCAGTTCGTTTTCAGTATTCAGTAGTCTCTCAGGTTTTGTGTCCCTCTCTCTCCCCAACTCTTTCTCTCTTTCCCTCCCCATGGTCCTCCATTAGGTTTCTCCTGTTAGACCTATGAGTACAAACATATGGTATCTGTCCTTCTCCGCTTGACTTATTTCGCTTAGCATGACACCCTCGAGGTCCATCCACTTTGCTACAAATGGCCAGATTTCATTCTTTCTCATTGCCATATAGTACTCCATTGTGTATATATACCACATCTTCTTCATCCATTCACCAGGTGATGGACATTTAGGCTCTTTCCATGATTTGGCTATTGTAGAAAGTGCCACTGTGAACACTGGGGTACATGTGCTCCTATGCATCAGCACTTCTGTATCCTTTGGGTAAATCCTTAGCAGAGCTATTGTTGGGTCATAGGGGAGTTCTATTGATAGATTCCTGTGATTCATTGCTTACATACAACTCCCAGTGCTCATTCCAACAAGTGCCCTCCTCAACGCCCATCATCCAGAACTGGAACTGCAGAAGAAAACGTAAGGGAAAAACTTTACGACATTGGAATTGCCCATAAGTTTTTATATATGACACCAAAAGCACAAATAACAAAAACAAAATTAGACAAATGAGACTACATCAAACTTAAAACTTCTGCACAACAAAGGAAACAGCCAAGAATGTGAGAAGCCAACCTACAGAATAGGAGAAAATATTTGCAAACTACATTTGACAAGTGTTTAATAGTCCAAAATATATGAGAAACTCCTACAGCTCAATAACAAAATACAATTCAATTTTAAACAGGCGAAAGAACTGAAGAGACATTTTTCTAAAGAACACATATAAATGGCTAACAGGTATATTGTAAGATGCCGAACATCACTAATCATCAGAGAAATGCAAATCAAAGCCATAATTACATATCACCTCATACCTGTTAGGTTGGATATTAGCCAAAAAAAAAAAAGATAATAAGAGTTGGTGACAATGGAACCACTATGGAAAACAGTATGGTGCTTCCTCAGAAAATTAAAAAGAAAATTCAAGAGCATCTGTCTGGCTCATTTTGTTAAGTGTCTAATTTTGGCTCAGGTCATGATCTCACAGTTTGTTGAGTTCAAGCCCTGTGTCAAGCTCTGTGCTGACAGCTCAGAGCCTGGAGCCTGCTTCACATTCTATGTCTCCCTCTCTTTCTGCTCCTCCCCTACTTGTACTCTATCTCTCAAAAATAAATAGACATTTAAAAAAAGAATTATCATATGATCCAGGCATGCTGCTTCTGATTGTATATTCAAAAGAATTGAAATCAGAGTCTTGAAGGATATCTGAACTCCTGTGTTCACTGCAGCATTATTCACAATAGATAAGATATGGAAGCAACCTACAGTCCCATCAGTGGGTGAATGGATAAAGAAAATATGGGATATACATACCATGCAATATTATGCAGCCTGAAAAATGAAGGAAATCCTGCCATATGCAGCAACATGGATGGATCTGAAGGATAATATGCAAAGTGAAATAAACCTTGTTGTTACAGAAGGGCAAATACTGAATGATTTCACTTGCATGAGGTTATCAATAGTCAAATTTACAGAAACAGAGAAGAGAATGGCGGCTTCCACAATCTGGGGTGGGGGAGACAAGGAATTCCTGTTCAATGAGTATAAAGTGTCAGTTATGTAAAATGAATAAGTTTTAGAGATCTTCTGTACAACATCGTGCCTATGGTTAACTTAACATTTTGTTGAGAGGCCAGATCTCATGTTAAGTGTTCTTACAACAGTAAAAATCACAACAACAACAAAATCTCATAACGGTAGTACCACATAGGGGTTGAAAGAGCAGGGAAAGAGTGGGACAGAGGGTCCCAGAATGGGACAATATTTGCAACCTGCAGTGCTGAAAAAAGCTTAAATTTGGAATATTTAAAGAAACAAATAAGAAAGAGATGAGCAATCTAAGGTAAAATCTAGCAAAGTATGAGATGTTATTTTCTATAAGAATAGATAGAGATGCTAAACAGATGTATAACAAAAGCAATCTCAGTGGTTACTAAGAGAACACATATTTTACAAATGATAAAACAAGGGTGCCCGGGTGGCTCAGTCAGTTAAGCGTCTGACTCTTGGTTTCATCTCAGCTCATAATCTTGGGGTGTGTGAGTCCAAGCCCCACACTGGGCTCTGCACTGTCAGCCGTTATTGTGGAGCCTGCTTGGGGCTCTCTCTCCCCCTCTCTCTGCCCCTCCTCCTCTCCTTCTCTCAAAATATATAAATTAACTTAAATATTTTTTTTACCTGTCATGTGGGATAAAATCATAAAATTTGATAAAATTATATGCTTGAAAGATAGGAAAAGACTACTCTTTTTAAAGCTTATTTATTTTTGATGGATAGAAAGAAAGACCACAGGGAACGGGCAGAGAGAGAGAGACAGAGAGACAGAGAGAGAGACAAAGAATCTGAAGTAGGTTTAGGCCCTGAGCTGTCAGGGCAGAGCCTGATGGGGACCCCGAACCTAGGAGCCCCAATACCATGAACTGAGCCAAAGTCAGGCACTCAACCAACTGAGCTGCCCAGTAGCCACTTCAGACTACTCTTAATCAAGGCTGTCAACATTGTAAAATTTTGTAGGTCTTTTGGAAGCAATTTGGTGCACTTCATTAAAATAAGAAATCTAGGGCATCTCGGGGGCTCAATCAGTTAAGCATCAGACTCTTGATTTTGGCTTAGGTCATGATCTCACAGGTTCATGAGATTAAGCGCTGCATCAGGCTCTGCACTGACAGTGTGGAGCCTGCTTGGGATTCTCTCTCTCCACTTTTCTTTCTGCTCTTCCCCCTGCTCATTCTCTCTCTCTCTCTGTCTCTCTCAAAATAAATAAACTTAAAAATTCTAGTTCTTGACATATCTATCAGAGAGACCCATGTGCATGAAAAGGCATAAATTATTTTTGTTTACAAGAGGACAAAAGCAGAGCTCTTCATAATTATCATATCAATTCTCATAACTAATTAGAGAAATAGTCATGGTGCATAGCAGTCTCAACAGTTAAGAATAAAGATATATCGTTGAGTTAAAATAAACAAAATGATCAATCCATTACAGTATTACATATGTTTTAAAAGCCTCCTAACACTATCCCTCAGAGAGCTACATTCATACATAAGTGCCCAGAAGTCCTGGACAGATCTACACTACTTGATTTGATTTAAGGAGTAATCATGCCTGGGGCAAGAGTACTGGTATTGAATTGAGGATAGGGTTCAGAGATGACTTTGGCCTTAACCCCAACACTCGATTGTTTTCTTGGGAAGATATATTCTCATAGCATATGAGTAACTATACTTAGTAAACTTCATTGTCTCATCTCAAATTTTTCTTCCGTATCCACTTTTACTCATCAACAGTGTTTTGGGTTTTCCTGAGGCTTTTGTTTGTATTATCTGGATTGGTTTCTCTGCTGCCAGTTTTTCTGCCTCCCAGTCCTCCCTCCGTATAGATTGCACAGTGTTATTTTTATAATTTGCAATCTGATAGTGTGTCTGTGGCATCTTTCTTTTAAACCATCTGACCTTCCAAGGCTTTAAAGTAAAGGCCACGCCTTTACCTGTCATAGAAGCCTCTGCACCATCTGGCCCCAGCATCCTTTACTGCTCAACTCACTTCTGTTCTACTTCTACACGCATCCTAGCCTGCCAGAACTACTGCGACTCCTCAGATATGTCGTTCATTTTCACACTTTCAAAAAAATACCCTTTATAAGTGGAATGTCCTCCCTCATATATATCACGAGGTTCCCACTCAGACATCGTTCCTCTCTTCCCCGAAAACTGCTGACTGCCTTTTCTCAAACAGACTCTGGGATAGATTATTTACCCTCTCCTTTTTCTTAAAGTTTAATTTTATTATTTATTTTTGAGAAGGACAGAGGCAGTGTGAGCAGGGGAGGGGCAGAGAGAAAGGGAGAGAGAGAATGCCAAGCAGGTTCTGTGCTGACAGCCCAATGTGGGGCTCAAACCCCCAAACGTGAGATCATGACCTGAGCAGAAACCAAGGGTCAGATGCTTAATGGACTGAGTCACCCAAGAGCCCCTCTTTACCCTCTCCTATCACATTATATCCCATTCTCTAATATAATCCTGACCATTCTCAATTATTCATATTTCTTTCTGTACTTTCCTCAATGAACTGTTGACTTCCTCAAGAGATGGTTCTTCATTTTATTCCTTGTTGTGAATCCAGCTCCTGGTTTATATTAAACTTCAAATAAATGTGCTTCATAAAACTTGTACACTTCTATTTTACACATTTGCAATTCTGTTTCTCTTAGTTTTTCTCCTGGATTTGATCCCCTTTTCTGAAATGCTCAGTTTTATTATTCCATAAACTGTCACCTTTCTCAAAATCTTCCCAGCCACGCTTCGTGTGCACGTCATATAAGTTTCTCCAAAATGCTACTCTTTTCTTCAGTGGAGTCAACATGTTTCCAGTCCCCACCATCTTGGAGTCTCTGCCTCTGCCTGAAGTGCTTTCTAGATGGAGCTTCTTCTGAGTATCTGGGCTTGCAATCCCAAGAATAGACTCCTAATGTCTCTTATACATTTGACAGAACATTCCAGCTCATTAAAAATAGGTTAGGTGATGTGTAGACAAGGTAGAAGGTAAAGCAGAAAGAGATTTGGGGTAGATGCCTGTTGAAAAAAGCCTGTGAAGCTTAAAAAAAAAATTTTTTTTTAATTTTAACATGTTTTATTTTGAGGAGTGGGGAGGGACATAGAGAAAGAAGGAGAGAGAAAACCTCAAGCAGGTTCTGCATTCAGTACAGATCCTGACATGGGGCTCAGTCTCACCAAATATGAGATCATGACCTGAGCCAAAACGAAGAATTGGGCACTTAATTGACTTAGCCACCTAGACGCCCCTGTGAGGTTTGTGGGGATATTTAAATCTTTACATGTGACCTTTGTATTAGACAAGTTCACTCCTTCCCAGAATTTTGAAAGTACTCTCATACGTACCTAACTAGCATATAAAAAGCACATATACTTTCTGCCATTGACACTATCCAAACCCAAAAAGATACATTTTGCAGCCAATATGTATTCCCACACATAATGTAGACATATATGCATGCAGTGACACACGTGCATGCACACACAGACACATACGTATCCACCCCGATACACAGAAACACACACTCATGTAAAGAACGTTTATATCCAGGCCAGAAATATTTTGAACATATGCATATCAAAGTAAAAGGTACTCAAGCAAAAATGTAACTTATACATTCAAGGGTGCAGAAATATATAAGTGCTGATCCCCTCAGATAGAAGCACTTCTGGATGCCTACTGAGATAAATGCATGCATAAATCAAAAGGCTTGTGGAAGTCAACGTGTGCGTTGGTGGACGCATGTTACCATGTATATACTCATCTCCACAAATTGTGAATGGCAAAAGTTTTTAT
>NC_043710.1:51160609-51162383 GCF_006229205.1 Suricata suricatta
TTCATTAACAGGCTAGTTCTCTTCCATCTGAAGGCAAATGCAACACTGGCTCCTTGGTTAGAGGGGAGATCTGATGCTGGTGTCATGGAGAGCTGTGAGCAGCATGTGGAGATGGCAGAGCGTTATGAGAAAACTTGCTCACAGTACATTTGTGTCCAGACCTAGTCCTGGCACCACACCTCTCCCTGCTGTTTGCCAGACTGGCATTGAAGAGTATGTGTCAGACGGGGTCTCTGGCTGTGGGTGAATGCTGCAGCATTAGGATGGCTTTGAGAAGTGGCCAGTGTGAGAAGAGATACAGCATCAGCATCACAGGAGTTGGGGCATAGGGATAACACGGAGTAGGATAAAATGGCTAAGAGAGTGGGTTTCTCTCCAAGGCAATGATTGCCCCTTCATCTCCTGAGAGACCCCCTTTTGTCTCCAGATCAACCCTGACTGGAAGAAAGACCTTCAGTGCCGAGCACTGAGTAATCCATTGGAAACAGGCAGTATGTCCCACGGATAACCACACAACAAAGTATGAGATCAAACCTGGCACATTACAAAACACAGATATGCTGAGAGACCTGTGCATATAGGGAGCATAAGGAGAACAAGCACAGCTGTGGGCTGGAGGAATACAACAACCTCAGAAAGAGAAAGGATTAGGTAAATGACAGGGCCCAAACTCAGAAAATAATCTCCCATGATCTTAGTCTCAACTCTGTGTGGATAGTTGGAAGGTAAAGCAATGATCAGTTCTGCTGTTCCCTACATTCTGATTATTTTTCGTGCTGTGTCTTTACTGGGGAGAGTTAGCTTTTTCCTGAAGAGCCTGGGGACAAAGGACCCCAGCAGGTTATAATTGGGCAAAGTAAGCAGAAAGCCAGTCCATATACGGGGAATAGAAGATACCACCACTGAATCCTCAAGGTTCCCCAAATTCCACCAACCAAACGTTCTGGTCACCAATAAACTCAGCCCTGCACTATGCAATGTGAAGACATCCCTCAGTGATAGATTTGGTCAACAAAGTCTGTTGTGCATGACTTTCTAGTTCTAAGTATGATGTTAAATATTCAGTCCCAATTCTTAATATTATACACTAGGTCATATCCTTGGCTTTGCACCTACAGCTACTTCTACCTTCCCTGCATTTTCCATCTCAGGAAGCCACTTTTCCTTACTAGAACTCATGCTACCAGTTCCCACAGGCCTTCTAATGTATTTCTCCCTCCAAATGAATCACTCCGTCTTCTGCAACTCTATGCGCCCCTTTCACATAAGTGAGTGCACTACTGTATCTCTTCCCATGCCTTCCTACTGCTCTGTGGGCTGTTTGAAGACAAGGACTATTCTGGATTTTTCACTCCTGTGATCACTTATTTCCATTAGACATGAATAAGTTTGTTGAGCTGTTTTAACGAGTCAGCGTAGACAAAACTTTGCCTCACTGCCCAAATTCTGAGCCCCTTGGTTCCCTCCTTCTACAAGGGACACTGTGCTTTTCTGATTTCTCCACCTGCTCTATCCCAACCTCCCAGCCCCTATCTACCTTCCAACTCTTCAAAACGTGAAGAAGCTTTCTGAGAGTAGTCCCATTCTTTGCCCCATCTTCCACGTTGAAAAACAGGAACTTCCACAGCTGTTTATCCCTCCTCTTTCCTTTCTTTCTTGCTTTCTATCCCCACTTATTTTATGACTCTCACCCCAAGTCTTATTGTCCCTCCCCACACCTGCTTCTCCCTTTGTGCAGTTCACTCACCACACTTGGTTCTCTCAGCGACCCTCA
>NC_043710.1:51162483-51170864 GCF_006229205.1 Suricata suricatta
GTTGAAAAACAGGAACTTCCACAGCTGTTTATCCCTCCTCTTTCCTTTCTTTCTTGCTTTCTATCCCCACTTATTTTATGACTCTCACCCCAAGTCTTATTGTCCCTCCCCACACCTGCTTCTCCCTTTGTGCAGTTCACTCACCACACTTGGTTCTCTCAGCGACCCTCATACTCTTTGGTGTTCTAGTGGACTGCCTCGGGTAGATTCTTTATGCAACCCTTGCTGTACCCCATCTGGGGGAGTGGGTGGGGTGTGGGATACAGGAAAGGTGAGCACAGGTGTCCAGCCTCTTGTTGCCAGAACCCCATGGGGAGCCTCGGTGAGAGTGCTGTGGTTAGTTAAGGGCTTGTTGTTCTGCCCAGAGGAGGCACCATAATGACCTTTATACTGCAGCCTGCATGGAAGAGTCTCTCCATCCCCAGGACCCAGTCTTGTTCTCAGAGCCCATGAACCACGTTCCCTTCCACCCCATATTAATCCTGAGCTCATAGTCCTGACAGGTCCCTGTGTCCTGTCTCACCCTGGCCTGTGTGCTCTTTGACCATTACCACCACCTCTCCCCAGCCTTTTTCTCAGAAAGCAGATAATGAGCCCCAGAGACTGCCCCAGGCTCAGTCCTCAGGGACACCTTCTGGTTTTGTCCCCTGTCTCTGTTTTGACTAATTGTCCTTAGCTCAGCTGAGTACCACATGGTGCTAATGACTCTAAGGTCACAGGTTCCATCTCTGCATGAATCACTTAGTCACTTGCTTTGCAACCTCAGGCTAAGGCCTGAATGAATTCAAAAATTTGCTGGGGCCATAAAATGGCATCTTACCTTTGCTATAGTTTTGTCCCCAACCCTGGCCACACGCACACTGCTCTCCATGAAGTCAGCTCTCTAAAGTACAACAGCTAGTTCGACTGGGTCCCCTCACTCCTCTGGCCCAGTCATTTGGCTTGCTGTCTGTCTCTCTCTTCCCTGTACTTTGCACTTTCTCATTCTCCCTGCCATTTCTTGTTCTGTATAGATGCTCTGTTTTCTGATGGATTAGGTATCACCACACTCCCCATTCTCACACCAGGATGTAGCTTTTCCTTCACACCTTCAGAATCAGCCCAAATCTCCATAAACATGCATTGTGTGCCATGCCGTCCACTGCTCCTCTGCTCCTGGAGAATTTTCAGGGTGCTTTTGTTCCTGTAATCCCCACAGCAGACCTGGGTAACCAGACCCCAGCTCTGGGGTTTTACCAGGCTCATCCCTGTCAAGTCTACTCCCTTTCAGGAGATGGTACCTTAATCTCTCCACCCCCAGGGCACAGCCGCATGTCTCCTGGACTCAGGTTACCCTCCTGGCACTCCTTCCAGCGATTCCAGCAGGTGTGATCTGTTGGACCTGGAAGCTACCCTCAAACTCTGCAACTAAAGTTTAACTCCATGGTGAATGGAACTGAGAACATTGGCTAAATTAGTCTTAGCATCTCAAACACACATGACCCCATAAACAGGTGCTGTCTCAGGCTCCCTGATCAGTTTAGTGATCCATTCTATATCCTTCCATCACCTTGGGATCCAGGGCTGCCTCTCCTTGGATGTCTAAACCACAGGAAGGGCCCCATATCTGTCTGCATTCTGCTTTCCTGGATGTTCAGGATGGCCATTTAGTCACATGATAAATGAATCTGGCCTAATAGGCTGGAGGGACAGAATTAAACCATTCTTGGATTCCTCCTTTTCTCAGGTCAACATGTGTGTCTTTCGATATGATGTTTTAGGAGCCCACTGCATGGTACTGTGGCTTTCAGATTTAGACCATCTAGGTAAAAACCCTGGCTTTGCCATTTTCCAGCTATAGGGCTGTGGACAAGCTACTTCACATCTTTGAGCTTCAGTTTCCTCATCAGTTAAAAGAATTTGGATGAAATGTGAGTGAAGTATCCAGAACAATGTCTCCCTCCCATTGCTAGAGTTTGTAGGGGCCAACCACAGGCTGCCCAAAATGGCATATTGATTATTTTGAATTGACACTTCTTGGGAAATAGCCAGTGCAAGGACACTCAGATGCTTTATTTTGTCATCCCCAAAGCAGGAAATAAATCTCCCATATGAAAATTACCTTCCCTGTGCTAAGAAGTAAAAAGACATCAAAATCACTAGAGATAGAAACTTTAAAGCCGAGAAAACTGCAGAAACAAAACTTGCTACTCAAAAATTTTTAAATGTTTATTTTTGAGAGAGGGAGAGAGTGAGAGAGAGAGAGAGAAAGCAGGGGAGGGACAGAGAGAGAGGGGGAGACACAGAATCCGAAGCAGGCTCCAGGCTCTGAGCGGTCAGCACAGAGCCCGATGCAGGGCTCGAACTCGTGAGGCTTTAACCATTAACCGTGAGATCACGACCTGAGCCAAAATCAGGTGCTTAAATGACTGAGCGACCGAGCACCCCAAAACTTGCTACTTTTTTGCTAACTTACTACCTCAGTCCAAGTTTCACTTACTAATTAAAGCTCCCAAATGTCTGTTTTTTTTATCCTAACAATTTCTTACACATTTATTATGTTTGAAAAAAAACACTGCCTGCCTTGTTCATGTTTGGGTCTGAATTTCATTCGTAGACCTCTGTGTGTACTAAAACCTTGGGTTTTCCCTCCTGTTAATCTGTTTCATGCAAATTTAATTATTTGTCCAGTAAGAAGAAACCTGGATGAAGGAAAATTTCTTCCTCCCCTTCATAATCTATATAGGTAACAAAGCTAGTATTAGCTAGTCTTCCCCAAAATATATGGAGTGTAATATTTCTGCCACGAAGAGACCATGTCTCAAGGCCAAGAGAATGACATAATCAAAAAGACAAATTGGACCCAGTCTGTAGGCTCTCTTCCTTATTGTTGGCTGTCAGCTAGGGGTCACTGCCAACTCCTAGAGGCAGTTCGTATCCTTGTATGTGATCTCCTTTACCTTGACATGTTGAAGCCAACATATGTTCATGGCTCAAAGTCTCAGCAAATTAGAAATACAAAGGAAACTACCATACTTTTATAAGGATATCTATAAAAATGCTTCTAACTAATATTGTAATTAATGATGAAAGACTTAATGCTTTCTCCCTAAAACTGGGAGAAAAGGCAAGAGTGTATGTTCTCACCATTCTTGAGCAGCATTGTACTAGAATTCTACTCAGTACAATGGGAGGAAAATGTAGAAGGCATACAGATATAGATTGGAAAGGACAAAATACACAATTGTTCATTCACAGACAGCATATGGGTCTATATAAAAAAACATGAGAAATCTACAAAAAGTTACCAGAAATTAAAGATGAGTTTGGCAAGATCACAGAATTAGGGTAAAAATTAAACAAAAATCAGTGATATTTCTACATACTAGTGATGAATAATTAGAAACGGATTAAAATTTTTTAATGTTTATTTTTTAGAGAGAGAGAGAGACAGAGTATGAGTGTGAGAGGGGGTGAGAAAGAGGAAGACACAGAATTCAAAGCAGGCTCCAGGCTCAGGGCTGTCAGCACAGAGCCCAATGCAGGGCTGGAACTCACGAACCGTGAGATCATGACATGAGCCAAAGTTGGACACTTCACCATCTGAGCCACCCAGTCACCCCAGAAATGGACTTTTTAAAAATACCATATATAATAGCAAAAAATGCACACCAAGGTATGTAGCTAACAAAATTTTTGCAGGATTATTATATTGAAAAATATAGAACATTGTTAAAAGAAATAAGAGATGACCTAAATAAATGGTGAAAATGAATTACAGGACTCAACATTTTTTAAGATGTCAATTCTGCCCAAACTATTATAAAGATTTAATACAATTCCAATCAAAATCCTGGCAATGCTTTTGGTAGAGATAGGCAAGTCATATATACATATATATGACATATATTCTAAAATATATATAAAAAGTCAAAGAAACTAATATAGATGAAGCAATTTTGAAAAAGAAGAGGAAGTTTGAAGACCTTAAAACCTGACTTCTAGAATTTCTATTGTTTCAGCAAAGGGATAGACATATAAATCAGTGAAATAGTATAGAGAATCTACAAATTGAACCTACAGAAATATGGTCAATTGATTTTTGAAAAAAATCATAAACATAAATGTAAATCATAATACTAATAAACTTCTAGAAGAGAAAATATGAGAAAATCTTTCAGACTTTTGTTATGCAAATAATTCTTAAATTAGATAACAAAAGCACAACTCAAAGCATATATATATATATATATATATATAATGTATGTATTTCATCCAAAATATTTTATAAGAGGGGCACCTAAGTGGCTAAGTCAGTTAAGCACCTAACTCAATTTCAGTTCAGGTCATGATCTAAAGTTCATGGGTTCAAGACCCATATCTGCACTGTCAGTGCAGAGCCTGCTTGAGATTCTCTCTTTCTCTCTGCTCCTCCTTCACTCACTCTCATACTCTCTCTTTCTCAAAATAAAAAAATAAGCTTCAAAAATATATTTTATAAGATTTTTTAAATAAAAATGTTTAATGTAAGACAGTGTTAAGAGAATGAAAAAGAAAAGGCAAAACACAGACTAGAGGAAAAAGTAAAAAATCAGACAAAAAAACACAGGTTTTTAAATCAAAATACATATTAAAATAAGGCTGTAAATTCAACATGAAAAAAAATGGTAACCCAATAGGAAATAACGGGCCAAAGATTTGAATAAACATTTTATCAGAGAAGACATATGTATGGCAATAAACACATAAAAAAATACCCAACATTATTAGTCATTAAGGCAATACAAATTAAAACCACTATGATGAGATGTCACTATACACCTGTAAAAATGACCAAAAGAAAATGGTAATTTAAGGTACTGCTTGGAACAAAAGCAGGTAGGACTCTCATACACTGGTGGTGAGAAGACAAAATGACACAAATACTTTGAAAAATAATTTGGTAACATATGCCTGGGTAATCCACTTCTATGTATTGAAACAAGAGAAGTGAAATGAAATGAAAACTTAGGCACATATAAAAACCTATATGTAAATGCTTATAACAGCTTTACTTATAAACTTCCTTCAACCACCAAATGGATAAACAGAATATCAGCTATATCCATACAATGAAATAGTGTTTAGCAATAATGTGGATAAATCTCAAATGCATTATGTTAAATGGGAAAAGTCAGGTTTGAAAGATTATATACCATTTAATGAACTAAGGCCATAGAGTCAGAAAACAGATTAGCAGTTGCCAAAGGCTTGTGGTGGGTGGAAGGGGTCAACTACAAGGCTAACATGATGAAATGTTTCGGGTTGATGGAACTCTTCCATATTTGGATGAAGGTGGTGGTTGGGTGACTCTATGGCAGAATTGCACAAAAAGAACTAAGTTTCATTGGATATAAATTTTAAAATCATTTTAAAAATGTAAACTCTCATTAAGAGCATTTGGCAGTTTAAGTTTATTAAAATTTACATTTCAGGGCTCATTCATCTTTTCTTATGTCCTCCCCTCTCTCTTTCCCATTTTTTCATTATATTACCGTCCTTTTGTTTCCTGCTTTTTTTCCTTTTTTCCTTTCTTCTGTTTTTCTACTCTTCCATTTTTTTTATGCAACAAATATGTTTTGGTCATTTTGATAATACAATGTATAACCCTGGATCATTCTAGTAATTCAATTTTTTAAAATACTTTAGAAATGTAGTAAGAATGAGTCAGTAAGAAAAAATACATTTTGAAAAAATATACACTTGCAAGAATATGAAAAGTTGTCTTGATGTTATGAAAATTGCTTAAAGATAAATAAGATATATAAACTTACAGATTATTTGCAAATGCATCTTCAGCCTCTCATGATTATGATTTTTCTATAAGACTTTCATCATAAATCAAATTTATGTGGGAATTAAATCACTTAACTACATGTAATAAGACATCTGTCCAGTTCAAATTTAGTTAGCATCAAATATTATTGGAGCAATTTTCTAAATAAATTGACAATAAAAGAAACTTCATTTCTTACTCACAGTTCAGAGAAAGAGGGAACAGGGAAAAACATGAATAAGCAAAGCAATCTATTTTTGTGTGAATAAAAAAGTTAGAATGTTATTGAAGATGTCCATGTAGGAGAAATAGAGGGTGTGGAATTGTATAACGTTCAATATAAAAGTAAAGGAGCAACATTAGAAATATTAAAGAGGTAAAATGTCAGGAATTACTGTATATTGTGTGACTTATATTTTTGTATTTACCTGACTAGATGGATTGACTATCAACTGAGATATAATGACATAGCCAGTTAAAGGATAGAGGGGAAAGCATAAAGTTACATTTTAAAGTTATGGATTTGTTGATTTTGATGAATATGTGTGATGCACAGGTAAGGGTAATGGCCACCAGGCAGATACACAGAACTGTTTGAAAGTCAATGCAGGATGAGGATCAGAGATACAGATTTGGAAGGAATCAGCTTCTATGTAAAGTTGAGTGAGAAACGCAAGAGTTACAGTAGGAAATGAAGTCAGAGAAACTGGGACTGGAGTAGGGTTAATATTGAACCTGGGAAGAGGCAGTTCATTTAAACTCTGAGAAGGAAAGGTTAGGTGTGAATATATTTCAAGAAGTAGCTAAGACAGGGTGGGATATTGAAAACGATGGGAGCAAATTCTTTGAATGTGTAGGGAAAGTGTTGTGCTACAGAATGTGATAGGAGAATGAGTGGGAGGGGAGTTGGAAACATGAATATTTGAAATTGCTTTTGATAGGAATGGGATTAGTATCCAATCAAAGTAAATTAATTAATGGAAGATGGGTTCTCTAAATCTATAGGACCATACAATCTGACCTGTTGCACAATTGGTGTCCTCTATCCATTTTCAGCTTTGAAGATGTTGAAATTTGAAAAGATAGTAATATTTGTTTAGTTTTATATTTGTGTTGACGTAGAGACAAAAAGTGAAAAGAAATGAGGATCCATGTGAGATGCAAATGATCAAACTGTACAAGTAAAAAACCCAAACAAACCAAAACTAACACACATGCATGTGCACACACACGCACACACACACGCGCGTGCACACACCACACACAAAACCAGTGAACCAACAAACAATAAAAAATATTGGCTGAAGTTTACAAAAAATGAAAGTGATTCAGTTACTCAAAACCCTTATTTGTCAATATAGATGAAAAATTTGAGAAAGAGTGTGACTAAGCTGTAAGATGTCACATTTATAATGAGCAGTAGAATATAGAGGTTAAATTATTATAATAGAGCAATTCTACAGCTTAATTACTCCAAAAAATTTAAAACAATGATTATATGATATAGAGATGAATTTTTTAGTTAAGAAATTGAACACTTTGAGATACTATAATATTGTAGAGAATCTGAATTAATATTAAATTACTGTAGGACTATCATGTAGATAAATGGTAATCGACTAAGAGCTTAGTCTATATGAGCTCATTCTACATGAGCATTTCTTCCTTATCTAGTCATGTTGACCTTCAAGATCCAGGAAATCTGGAATACACCTGGGGCCGTGAGGAACCCCTACTCTATTATTTCTATCATAGGTAATTTTTGCAATAAAAATTCTTGAAGTTACATTGATGATCTAGACTAGTTCCCAGTATGATCCTCATTTTTCTTTCAAAGCATGAGGATGATAATATCATATCAACTTCACAAGAGTCTTCACAAGACTCACAAAATCATGAGCATTATGGTAATGAAGGAGTAAAGCAAATGTGATAAATCATGTAACTTATGAAACTCAGAATTAATATTAGATAATTTTGTTATTAATGCTGTTGCTGATGTTATCAGTATGCAAGGGGCAGCTAGGAACGGTAGTATTATCTGAAGGTGATAATTGGCTTTATGGAATACTAATTGTTTCTTGATTGTTTGGCGCAGTTGATGACTCCCTGTAGGGTCTCTTGCTTTCCTTTTCTATAGGGCATGGCTAGACTTCTTAGGTTGGTACTGAAAACTGTAAAATGAAATGAAACACTAGGGAAGCATTTCAACTGTAGATTTTGTGGGAAAATAGAATGGGGAAATCTTGGAGTCACTTTTCCTTGAGGTATTTTTGTTAAGTTTTGGTATGTTTTGAGGCAAATAAAGGCAACTGTCATTCATTTTAGGGCATGGAAAGAGGTTAAGATGGCCCTGCGAGACCATGATTGAGCTCTAAGCAGCCTCCAAAACTAACCCCCTGCACACACATGCACGCAAACGAATGCCTTTTTCCACCAGCCTCCTCAATACTATCTCATACTCCAGACATGAATATCTAGGAGGTGATTATACAGCCCTGGGGAGACCTTCTCGAATCTCAGAAGCTCTGGGGAATAACCCTGCTGACTGATCTGTGAAACTCTCCACGGTGTGGTAGGAGGAGGA
>NC_043710.1:51170964-51182687 GCF_006229205.1 Suricata suricatta
CTCTGGGGAATAACCCTGCTGACTGATCTGTGAAACTCTCCACGGTGTGGTAGGAGGAGGACTTTTGGAGCAGTGTAAGCAGTAAAAGTCCTCGTGTGGCTGGGGGCAATGGTTTTGCCAGGCAAGCCTCAGGCTGTTTCAGATCCTCTTCCAGTTAGGGATAGTCTCAGCAACCAGGTAAGTTTTAGAGCAAAACCAGAGGATAAAGTTGGCCTATCAACCGACTATTTTTGAGACACTATCACCGAAGTTTCTAATTATCTCCCAACCACTTCTTTCCTGTCCCCTTATCTTTCTTTTGTTTTTTTGTTCTCCAACCCAAGCACTCCATGTCCTATGTTCTTGCCCTCTTTCCCATTCACATCATTAAGGGAAAGAAGTAAAGACAACTTCTTTAACCTCACATTGAATCAGTCACCTTTTTCTACAAGGTGGGTAAATATCTGATCCCATGGTCATAAAATGTAGGGAACCCTCTCCCTACTCACTCTCTATTCAATCTAGGCAGAAGATAAATGTTACCTATAGCATACTGAATAACTCTTTCTGTATTGTTTAGACATTGGACTTTTAAAATTCCTTTCATTTAAAATGTTAGAATGATTAACATTTAGGAATTTCCCCCTTGATAGGGCAGTTTGTGGCTTTACTATCAGGTGAGGTATGGTTACCATTAAACTCTTCCTCAGGAGGGTTTTTCTTCCTATTTCCTCAGGTTCTCTCTGCCCATCATGCACCCTGGCAATAATGAAGAGTAAACCTCTATTTTAAAGGCCAGTTCCAATCTTATTCTATCATCTATAAATATCCTAGATTGTCTAGAAACTTGGAAGCTTCCCTAGCTTAGAACAGATGGAAGTGTGTTTTATGTTTGTTTGTTTGCTACTACTCATATAATAGTTAAATTTTGTAGTTTTATTTTTATGTTCACTTGCTCCTACAATCTAGGATCTATAGTGAGGCCATACAGCTTGTGGTAGCCTGGGGGCAGATGCAGAACACTTAGACAATCTGTTTTTCCATAAATGTCGTGGTGTGGACAGCAGAGGTCAGGGCTAGATGAAACTTTCAAAGGAAGAATTTGGTATCTAAACGCTTAGTCATCAGGAGGTAGACTTGAACCCCTCTTGTTTTCTAGATGCTGGCAATATAGATAAGGAATAAAATCTAAGGACCTCTATTAGGGAGTAAGCGGCTAGTCAAGAGGTGCAGTTTTGACTTGGTCTTCTGTAATTCCACCCATAAACTCCCATTGCATTTAGCTGTAATTTGCCCCAACAAAGTTGTGCCTTTGTCCCGCTCTTGCCCACTTTGCTACTAATTAGGAGTTTAACTCAAGGCAAGTTATTTTCTTTATCTGGGTGTCGGTTTCTTTATTAGTAAAATGTGAAATAGCTCAACCTTTACTTCTGCTGGTGTTTGGATCTCTGTTCTTTTTATTCCTTTTCTCTTTTCTTCTTCCCTCCCACTACCTTATTTACCTTTTCACTCTCACTTTCTACCTCTTAAGCTTTTCTCTCATTTCCACTTTTTAGTACCATCATTTGCAAAACATGAGCACTTTATTTCTCAAAATTCACTAAAACAGGCAAAAATTAAAGTAATGGTTTTTTGGAAAAGAATGTACCTGGCAATCTAATAGGCCAGATATCTGAACCAATAGCTAGCTGTGTTTCATAAGAGTAATGGAAAGAAATGAATGTTTTATGGAAAGAGAGAAAAGGTCCTGTGTAAGACTGGGGAAATATGAACCAGAAATCTTTCAAAGAGGATCTTTTGGGAGATGGCAAAAAAGGTAATGATATGGTTTTTGATTCACCATGAGCAGGGGTCAGCCAGAGATATATATGTAGCTTGGAGGTGAGATATTCAATAATTGAAGAAAAGAGGGCAAATTACTCAAAAATTACAAGAGATACAAAGTAAATGCCATCCTTTGCTGATAGAAAACCTATCAGTTTTTACTTCCACTAACTGTAAAGAACTCTGGCCCCTGGTCCTCCATTAGGTTTCTCCTGACCAGGGGAGGGGAAGAGGGAACGAGTTGGGGAGCGAGAGGGACATAAACATGAGAGACTATTGGATACTGAAAAGGAACCCAGGGTTGAAGGGGAAGGGAGAGGGGGGAAAAGAGGTGGTGGTGATGGAGGAGAGCACTTGTGGGGAAGAGCACTAGGTGTTATATGGAAAACAATTTGACGATAAACTATTTAAAAAAAAAACAAACAAGAAAAGAACTCTGACCCCAAAATTCAAAACAAACAAAACAAAAAATGAGAGGGAAATGAATGAAAAATTCAGTGTTAACACAGAGAACCTATGAAGAAAGAAACTTTTTATTCCAAGTAATTATAATAAAAAGCACACATCTTGCTTTCTAATGTCTCTACATTTTACATTTTTAATACTTACACTGCCCCTATGGGGTAGGTACTGTGATCATCACATGTTACACATATAGGGCTATATGCTGAGGAGCAGGGGAACTGGAATCCGAATCCAAGATATATCAATCTAGAGTCTACGGAACGACACTACATTGCCTCATAGTGAACTTGATCCCAATCAACTGACGAAGGCAACTGAGGAGTGTCTTAAGTGTGAGATCCTCTCAGAGACTATGTTCTACATCTAGCTAACATTCATGTCTGACATCAAATGTCCCATCAGAGGGTCCCATGGCATAAATATAGTTACTTATTCTGGCAACAAGGGTATCATCCAGATGTTTATTAAGGGCTCTATAAAGGCTCTTTCAATCAGAGTTTTACATGCCTTATGCTTGTTCACTGTGCCTTAGCAATAAGACATTATCAGATGATCCTAATCCTGAAAAAAACTTCAAGTGAGCCCTGAGGGTCTCACTTCCTTTTAGACAAAATGAGTTATGCTAAAAAAAAAAAAAAGAAGAAAAGAAAAGAAGGAGAAGAAGAAGAGGAAGAAGAAGAAAGAAATGCTGTTGTTGCTTTCCTAAGTATAATTTTGTACCCATTCGACTGAGATTTTACTACATTGTAGACAATACACTTCATTTTCTGTAATTGTAAGTGGCTGCCTGAGGTTGAGAATGGGTGGGTTGAGAACGATTCTGAAGCCACATCCAGGTTCAGGGTAAATGAAGAAGGGTTGTGCTCAAATAGAGGCAGAGGTATGTACACTGGGAATTTCCATCCCTGTCCTAGCGACAAGGTCCGTGGACCTCATGAGAGGTCTTGTATAAGGAGTGTGATGGGTATGGATGGGGAATCAAATAATTCATATTTTGTATTGATTCTGTATTAGGTATCCTTGGGGTGTGATTTGTATGGATGGCATCCTTTATGGGGAATCAAATAATTTATATTTTATATTGATTCTGTCTTAGGTATTATTATGTCCTTAATCTTGCTCAACTGCTAAATTATATTTTATATTGATTCTGTCTTAGGTATTATTATGTTCTAAACCTTGCTCAACTGCTTGTAATATATTGGTTAGAAAGAGGGAGGAAAGGACAGGAGAGGGATAACATTTTACCTAATGCACTGGCATTACAGTGTATGCTTCAAACTGAATGTGACTTATTCGTAATTGGGTGAGTCTTTTTCTCCTGGGTTAGAAGATGCTTTCTCAAAAGAATACATGGAGGAATAGTAATTTCAGGGATTCAGTCCTCTCTTATACCCTCCCTACCAATGTGAAAATAAAATTGTTTCACTCTGAGGGAAGTCAGATTCTAATATATTATTAATCCCTGTCACTGTATTTTCAGGAGGCCGCTCATCAAGATTCTGCAAGCTCCTTTCTCATGCCTGTGTCACACTGGCTTCATGGCAGATAATAATCACTCTCACTTCCAACACCCTTACTTCGTCTTCATGGGAATTCCAGGGCTTGAACAAAAGTATTACTGGATGGCATTCCCCCTGGGTGCTATATATGCCATTGCCCTCTTTGGCAACGGTATTATCATTGCTACCATCAAGTCTGAATCATCCCTGCATATCCCCATGTACTATTTTCTATGCATGCTGGCACTGGCAGACATGGGGCTTACTCTCTGTACTTTGCCCTCTATGCTAGGCATATTCTGGTTTAACTATAAGTCCATTGCCTTTGATTCCTGCCTTGTTCAGATGTACTTTATTCACACTTTCTCAGCCATTGAATCTGGTGTGCTGGTGGCCATGGCCTTTGATCGGGTTGTAGCCATCTGGAACCCCCTCAGGTATGGCACCATCATAACCAATAGCATGGTCTGCAGAACAGGGGCTGTCATCTTGACAAGGGCAGTCTGTGTGGTCTTCCCTGTGCCTTTCCTCATCAAGCGGCTTCCCTTCTACCGCTCCAACGTCCTCTCCCACTCCTTCTGCCTTCACCAAGACGTCATGCGCCTTGCCTGTGCCAGCACCCGCATCAACAGTCTCTATGGCCTCATTGCTGTCATCTTCACCAAGGGTTCAGACTCCCTCTCCATCCTCTTTTCCTATGTGTTCATATTCCGAGCAGTAATGGCCATTGCCTCAGGGGAGGGACGGCTGAAAGCACTCAACACCTGTGTCTCACATATCTGTGCTGTACTGATCTTCTATGTTCCACTCATTGGGCTGTCTGTCATTCATCGTTTTGGAAAGCATCTTTCACCACTGACTCACGTCCTCATGGCTAATGCCTACCTTCTTGTCCCCCCTGTGCTAAACCCTGTAGTCTATACTGTGAAGACCAAGGAGATAAGAAAGAAAATCATCCAAATATTTGTTCAAACCAAGATCACTGCGGGTTAGGGTCAACCAGTTTGAAAGAGGAAGAATCTATTCTGTAAACGGTCAATTATGACTATGAGTAATAAAGGTTTATATTTTTCATGTTTTCTATGTCATTTGAATTGGGCAAAGAGAGATTTCCCTGCGCTCAAAGTATATTTCCCTTTTCCTGTGCCAAATTGTTCTTTGCCTAGTAAGTATAGAAAGAGTAACATCTTTAGGAACTGTTCAATGTACTGTCCTATAGCCCTGTATTTATGAGTTGACATGTAATAGCTGAAGGTAGGGCATATTACTTATTCAATTTTTAAATAACTGTTTTGGACACAAATAGGTTAGAAGTTTAATGCCTCTTAAATTAAAGTTCACCAAATCAATTTAACGTTCTAGCTCAAGAATTAGGAATGGCTTCCATTAGTTTAAAAGGGGATAAATGAACTATACTCATTAAATAACAATAGAACATCTGGGGATAATACATTATTAAAATAAAACATGAATCAGAAAAATGATCAGATTTTAGGATTAAGATTATAAATGTAAGAGTGCTGGCTCAGTAGGTGAAGTGTCTGTTGATCTCAGCTCAAGTCATGAACTCATGGTTCATGGGGTCAAGCCCCATGTTGGGCTCTGTGCTGGCAGTGTGGAGACTGCTTGGGATTCTCTCCCTTCTGCCCCTGCCCGTCACTCACTCTCTCTCTCTCTCTCTCTCTCTCTCTCTCTCTCTCTGTGTCTTTCTCTCTGTCTCTCTCCCTCTGTCTCTCTCTCATTCAAAATAAGTAAATAACCTAAAAGAAAAAAAAGGAATATACATGTATATAGATGAAACAGTGGCAAAGTTTCATAACTTGAGACCAAAGAATTAAGAGTGAGGTTGAGATTTTCCAAGTGTGACACTGCTCATTTTCTTACCTTGGCATCTAGTGTTGTTATGAAAGTAAGCTTAGTCATAGGAGTACAATTATTTGTAAGCAAAAGACACAATGCCAGAGCCTTTTACATGTTATTTTATTTGGTAATTACAGCGTCCCTGTGAAGGAGAGTGGTATGGACTATTACCTATATGTGATGAGGCAAATACAGAGAGGGAGAAGTTTGAAATTTTCATAGCAATTTGACTGCAGTGACAGCAAAGCACACAATTTTGTATATAATGCTAGAAAATTGTGAGGGTGAAATGTTTTTTCCTGATTTGAGTAGGTGGAGTGTGGGGTTTCCCAGGAAGGCAAACAGAGTGCAGTTTGAGCCCATAGAGCATGATTGTGGTTTCTGGTGTGATGAGGGGAGTTAAGTGCAGGTCCAGATGGAGAGGCAGGGAGAGGATGGGCTGCGATGACCTGAATTAAAAAGGGAGATGGAGGCACCTGGGTGGCTTAGTTGAGAAACTCATTCTTCTTCTTTTAATTTTTTAAACATTTATTTATTTTTGAAAGACAAGTGAAACAGAGCATAAGTGGGGGGTGGGGAAAGAGAGAGGGAGACACAGAATCCAAAGCCGGCTCCCAACTCTGAGCTTTCAGTACAGAGCTCTATGCAGGGTTCCAACCCACAAACCATGAAATCATGATCTGAGCCAAACTTGGTGCTTAACAACTGAGCCAGCCAGGTGGCCCAAGAAACTAACTCTTGATATCCACTCACATCTTGATCCCAGGATTGTGGGATCAAGCCCTGAGTTGGGCTCTGTGCTGAGTGTGGAGAATTTACTCATCTATCAGATTTTAAGATTGTTTTGACATGCTAATTTTTTAAATGAAAAAAAGAAATCTTGAAAAGATCTGGATGAGAAATTGTTCTATTATCTTTATATATCAGGGACCTCTGTGACCCAGTTTCCACACTGTTGTTACAGTAAACTAGATCTCTAATTCGCATTTTTGGGAAGTAATGTCGATGTTTTACTGTAGGTTTCTTTAAAAGAGTGATGAAGGGGTTTTGCAAAGCAAAAGGCATAATGATATTTCGTGAAATTCTCTTTGAGCATTTTTCTGTCTTCTTCTCATGGAAGCTGTTAATAGTCTATTTTTCTGTTCTCTCTCTTCACATGGTCCTCTCATGAAACCTGACTCCCTGTTCACTTCGTCCTTCCGGGCCAGATGTAGGTGTCCTGAAGTGTGAGTATATGAGGAAGAAAAGTTTTGTTCCTATACTGAGAATTAAACAAGTTGTCTTCAGCACATTTGCATGCCAGAGGAACTTGGGTCTTCGTGTTTCTGTCAATGTGGCCATGAACAACATGTTTTTTGTTTTTGTTTTTGTTTTGAGGATATAATCTTGTTGTTTTGTAGCATAGTTAGTAGTCACAGATCCATTTGATTTTCATTTGATTTTTAAATTTATAAGATTCTATTTCTGTTTAATGTTTCATATCTGAAGGTAGACCTGATTTGTGGCCTAAGTATTAACAGGAAATGACTGATGATCATGTGGCTCTTTGTGGCTATGACAAATTGACAGCTCTATGAAATAAACCAGGAGATGAATTTAGCAACCTAGGTTTTCATGTATACATTCCCTTTTCTAGGATATATAAGTCTGTTCTCCAGACAATTGTTTTCAATATATATACTTCATCTGATAAATCCTTCAATAACAAGTAGTAAACTTAGTCATGTATCCAAATTACATTTTTCTAAAACATCTTATTTTAAGATATAGTTAAACATGTAGTTTGACATATTACTCCTGTGCTATTTTCTTCCTGCTTAGAAAGATTCTCTTGTTCCATTCCATAATTCTGACCACCCCCCTCAAAATGTGTCTTCCATTTGCAAAAGGATCAAACAATACAGATTACCATGGGTGTGGATGACACAGGCAAATCAAAGAATCAAGGACTGAGTTTCTGAATATGTGTCAGTATGCTTTTGAATGTTGTATAAATGAAGCATGTTTATACCTTTAAAGAAAGAACTAGAAAGTGATTACTGTAGGGAAGAGCAAGAGTTAAAGGTTGTATGGTACTTGAAGTATATAAAAAACTCCACATAGAGATAATGCAAGGGCAATTAAAAATGAGCAATTAGATCATGAGAGAGAAAAGAAGGAGAGAGATCCATTGGGTTATATATAAATGTTTATTTTGGAGAGATAGTGAGCGAGCAGGAAAGGGGCAGAAAGAGAGAGCGACTCAACAGAATCTGAAGCAGGCTCCAGGCTCCAAGCTGTTAGCACAGAGCCTGACTTGGGGCTTGAACTCACAGATCATGAGATCATAATCTGAGCTGAAGTCAGATGCTTAAACAACTGAGCCACCTAGGCGCGATTACCTATAGCCATTGGGATATATTTTAAAGCCATTACCATAAATGGCATCTCATCAGAAAAGACTTACTGAAGTAGTAGAAACTTTGAGAAATACCTACATCCTGTGGTAGAGGAAGACGTAAAGATAGGTGACAAAACAGAAGGTAGAAGAATTATGAGATGTAATAGAGTGCCATGAAATCAGCAATGAAAAGGGGACTGTATATATTTGTAATTTGCCCAAATAAACTAAGCTGAAGGGCGATTGAAAGGGAAATGCTTGGTTTGTTCATTGCAAAAAGATCTGAGCCATGGAATACATAGCTTTCATATATTAATGGAGACAAAAGCCAGACTGCAGAAGCCACAGAGGAATTGCACAGTAAAGATGTGGAGTAAGTGTATAGATTGCTGCTAAGACTTCTGTTCTTGCCACCTCATGGCCCCACCAGAGAATCAGAGAATAATGGTATGCAAAGGGCACTTTCAGTTCATTTCCTATGTCATTGCAGTGTGTGAAAATTGTAAAGACATCCCACGGTAGTTGTCTTCTATCCTTAGTCTAGAGTAGTAGTTTTCAAGTTTTTGGTTATGTATCTTATAAGGAAAAAAAGGACACTCCCCAATATTTTTATATTTTATAATTATTTATTCAAAAATTGTGTATAGTAACACATTAAGAAAAAGAAACATTTTTGAAGACTGAGATAAACTTAAATACAAATAAAAGTTCTATTTTTTTCTACTTGTAGGTCAATTGATTTTAATGTGTCCTTTTTGGGATTCATGTTTTCCATTTAGATAGTGTCAATATTTCTGCAGGACCCAATCATTTCAAGTTATTACCACTGCTAACTTTCATCTTGGCAGGTTGACCTTCCAAAGGTTTTGACGATGCTGATTACTGGTTTATCTTTCATGCATGTGTGTCTTAGAATAACTGGTTTGTTCCCTCCTCATGAAATTTGCTTGCAAGCCTTGGAACCCTGAGACATGGATCCAGTCTCAATTCATAGGCTTTAGAATCAGCACATCTAAATTTTTTACTAATTCTGACACTTGGAAACTGTTAAACTTGAGCAAGCTCCTTAACTGCTCTACATCTTATTTCTCTCATGTGTCAAATGTTGCTCACACCGACGCTGAAAGATTGTTGGGAGGATATTAATTGAGATATAAGAACACAGATAGCATTATTCATTAGTATTAATCAATTAAATGTGATGTTGTAATCTAATACCCACTTGGCTTGTAATTGTATATATATTGCCTTTCAGAGACATATGCCAGGGATCGAGCAGTAAATTGGTGAATTTATCTCCACAGTCTAGCATCATGACTGGCATTTCATTAGGGTTAAATGCATATTTATTGAGTGAACAAATAATCCTTTTAGCAACTTCATTGTGTAGTGATTAATAAACTACTTAAAACGGGTATTAGCATCAATGCAAAGGCACATTGCATTTGACGTACTCACCCTCACACATATGCTGACTGCTTTCTTAAACTTCTTCCCAGTGCTGAAAGTTTTCACATGGCCTTATAAAAAGCCCAGGAGTAAGTTTACTTGGTTAAGTTTTGTTGGATTTTCTAGGACATAGTAAAATAGTCTTCACTCATACTGCATCAAAAAAGTAAAGGCAGAAAGCATATTATTCTACTAAGCATGTGGCAGAAAAACTAAGACTATTAAAAATCTATAAAGAAGTGATATTCCCTAAAAGAAAAGGTGTAGGTAGGGGCACCTGGGTGGCTCAGTTGGTTGAGCAGCCAACTCTTGGTTTTGGCTCAGATCATGATCTCACGGTTTGTGAGTTCAAGCCCCATGTCAGACTCTGCTCTGACATCGCAAAGACTGCTTGAGATTCTCTCTCTCTCTCTCTCTCTGATCCTCCTGTGCTCATGTACTCTCTCACTCTCAAAATAAAGAAACTTTTTTTAAAAAGGTGTAAATCAAGTAACCACAGATGTGTCTGTTTTAATTTTATCATAGGTACTCTTCACTCAATAAATACCAAAATATAAATGCTATTTGATTCTGTAACAGATTTCTTTGCTCTGTTTTTAAGAAAACAAAACAATATCTAAGAACTCCAATCCTCCAGTAGTGTGATTGTGCTCCTAGAATTCTTCTTTATGTAGTCATTATTTAATTGGTGATTAAAGAAGAATGTTACTTCATCTTATATGAGTAAACATTCTTAAGTGCTATCTAGATATATAGGTAATAATTGATATCATTATTGATGCTCATCTCCCAGTTTCAAGGAAGAAAAATTATGTTAATTAAAAATAGATTTTGCATGTGACACCAGATTTCAAAAATGGGGTACGTATAGAGCAAGAATGACCCATGCTGTTTCGTCAACCACGAGCCTTGCTCACCCTTGCATTGCACTAGATGTGTGTAATCTGACTGCAACAGAGCTGCTGAAATAGCTACACCTTATCCTAACTCCACTTCCCTAGGCCCTGTCCTTTCTCTTCTGGAACATGTGTAAGATCTGCCTTCGTATCTGCTTGGTCTTCACACTATAGACAATGGGGTTTACTACAGGGGGGAGTAACAGATATTGGCCATGAGTGTGTGCACGACTGGGGTTAGATGCTTCCCAAATCTGTGGATCATGGTGACACCAATGAGAGGAACATAGAAGAGGAGCACAGCACAGATGTGAGAAAGGCAGGTGTTGAGGGCTTTGACCTTTCAGTTCGGGAAGCAATGCCCAGCACAGTCTTCAGGATGAGCATATAAGAAAAGAGAATGATGAGGGCATCCAGCCCCAATGTGAAGATGACTATGATGAGGCCAGAGAGACTGTTGATGCGGGTGCTGGCACAGGCTAGCCTTATTGCTTCATGTATTTTTAACTCCTAAACCCATTTCTTTTCCAGTGTTTATTACAACCTGTAGAAGACCACCTATTCAATAAATGTTAAGAGCTAGTGCTTTATAATAAGTGTGTCTATATTTTTACCAAGATTGTGACTGTGTTTATAATTCTATGATTATTTGTATATTTATAGTTTTATATAATCTTACATGTGAGGTATGTGTGTATTTGCGTGTAATTTCTACAGGTGAGTTTTTATTCTTTTTAAACCCTTTAAGCACCCCAATCCATAAAGGATAAGGAGTTAAAAGACAAAATCTTTGCCCTTAAGGAGTTTCCATTTTGTGAGAGCCCTTAGTGCTCCCAAATCTCTTTGAAGTACTCCTAGAGACAGCAATACACACACAAAGTATTTGATGCAAACTTTCTTAGGCTTTTAACTGGTGGTTTGGCCTCCTCTGAGGATATCATGAGTTGCTTCAGCCATATCTACAGAAACCAATGCTGCCTGTAGCCTAAATTCTTCCAGGAAGACTCCCAGATTATCTTAACAATCAGATATCTTATTGTCTGGAGCACTAGTTTATCAAGGATCTGCTTCTCCAGACACAAAATGGCACAGCTCAGCAGAAAGAGTAGAGTCTGTGAAGTTTGATATACCTTGCTTGAAACCAGTTTTAATTTTTCAACTGTTTTACCCTAGGGAAAATCATTTGACCTCCTATTCATTCAACATTTCCTTGTCCTATATTATAATGACTTCTCCTGGTTAAGTCTAGCTGTCCCTCACCTTCCCGTCTGCATACAGCCCAATGTGCTAGAAGAAATCATACAACCATGTTGACTCATTACCAAATAGCTCACACACTCTCTCTGTGCTTTCAAACAATCATACTTA
>NC_043710.1:51182787-51225981 GCF_006229205.1 Suricata suricatta
CCAATGTGCTAGAAGAAATCATACAACCATGTTGACTCATTACCAAATAGCTCACACACTCTCTCTGTGCTTTCAAACAATCATACTTAGTGACTCTTCTCCCTTAGAGTTTCTTACAGCTTACCTAAATCTTTATTCTTTGTTGCTGACCTCACTTCCTACTTCATTAAGGAAAAAGAAACAATCAGAAAACAATATCAGTGCCCTAAATTACATCTACTCACCTAAGAGATTCAAATATATGCCGATTTCTCCGTTGCCTTATATAATTTAGAGGAAATATTTATAATGGTTTCTAAACCCAATTCTTCCAGGGGTGCCTGGGTGGTTTGGCGGGTTGAGTATCTGACTTCCACTCGGGTTGTGATTTCACAGTTTATGAGTCTGAGCCCCGCGTGAGACTTTAAGCCAACAGCACAATGGAGCCTGCTTTGGATTCTCTGTCTCTCTGTCTGTCTGTCTCTCTCAAAAATGAATAAACCTTAAAAAAACAAAAAACCCCACAGTTCTTTCCATTTTGCTCAAAACCCTTTCCTGTGTCTACCCAGGAACTTCACTTCAGCAGCTTTTTATTTGTTCATTTGTTGTTTTAGCACTCTTCCTTACGGTAATACCTTTACCCTCTTGACTATCTCTATAAGCATCAAACATGATGTCATGTTTTCCATCAGAAAAAGGTGTTTCAGCCAGTATTACTCTCAGTTTGTTATTCCTTTTAATGTAAAACACTCTAAAGCAGAAAAAACGTTGTCAGAAAAAGAGGAATTTCTGCTGACTTCATATGATGTATGAGGCACTGCCTCTCTGAATAAATTACATAAAAAATATAGTGACAGAAACATTTTCAGAATCTGGAAGTCAACTAAAGCCAAGCAATGCATTTAGAAACACTTATTTATGCTGGAAAAACTTTTACAGCTTTGGGTAAGGACACCATTCTCTCACCACTGACTTTTTTTTTAGGTAGTTTTACCAGGTTTGAGTTGGATTTTTAAAAAACGAACAGCTGTGCTGCCAGAGTGCAGACTCAACTTGAGCCGGAGGGAAAAAAACAACCAGGACTGTGTTAGCTATGTTAGCTAAACTAGGCAAAATTTCTAGAGAATAAATACAATTTTGGTTATTTGAGTTTGCAAGTAGCTCAGAAAGAAATTTAATAGGGAGAATCTGGAAATAACAATTATGAAAGAGTTAAATAAGCTTTGTATACACCCCTGGATTTCTGAGAAACTACAACAATGTTGGGAAAACCCAAGAGAACCTGCTAAAAAGTCAAAGAAAAGGGGTATTTGAGAATTAGTTGAATATTAAATATTCTCACCACATAACATGCAGGTCAATCAGTAAAGTGTTTTTGGCTTAAGGTTTATTGGCGTGTCACCAAGATGTGCAGATACATGAGCAACTCATAAGAAACCAGGCTAAAAAATGAAATAATAATAAAACAATCTGGGAACATACCTCAGTGGCTGCACCTAGCAAGAGAGATTTATTGTGGGAATGCAGATACCACAGTTTAAATTCAGACAAGTTACTAAAAATTTTAAAAAATAACAAAAATATAGCATCCCTTTGAAAAACAATTATGAATGCAGGATGGCTATGCTACAATATTTAAGATACTGAGTTTAGAAAAAACAATCTGAGACTTTCAAAGAAACAGAAAAGCATGAACCATAATCAGGAAAAAACAGCAATCAAAAGAATCTGACTCTTAAAACACTGATGTATTGATTTTAGCAGACAAATAATTCAAAGAATCTATTACACATGCATTCAAATAATTAAAATTATGGTCAAGTAATTAAAGGAAATGTCATGGTAATTATTGAATGACTGGAGAACTTCATAAAAACTATCAGAAAGAAACAAAAGAATTAAAAAAGTATAATAATCTGAAATTTTTTAAAAAATCACTTCATGGACTCTGCAGATTTGAAAAAAGAGAAGGAAGAGTCTGAACTGGAAGACAAATAAAGTCTCAAGTTCAAATAATATAGGAAAAAATATTGAAGAAAAATGAACAGTCTCAAATATTTGGAGGACAACATCAACACTCCAACATATGAGTATTGGTAGGTCCAGAAGAAGAAAACAAAGTAGTAGAATCAATATTTGAAGATACCATGTTAAAAACTTTATATATTTAGCAACAACAACAAACAGTACACACGTCCAAGAAGCTCAAGAAATCTTAACCGGAATAAATATGACAATACTAGCACATAGAAACATCATAACCAAACTGCCCAAAGCCCAAGACTGATAACAGAAAAAAAAAAAAAAGACTAATCAAGTTATAGGATAAAAACCTTGAAGTAATTTCTGACAAAATAATGGAGGCTGGAAAGTAGGAATAGCATATTAAAAGTTCTGAAAGAAAAAAGTAGTCAAACATTAAAGCAGCACAATAAAAATCTTTAACATGAAAGAACACAATAAAGAAGAAAAGGAAGAACCAAAAAAAGACTGAAACACATAAAAAATATCAACAAGACAGACATAAATCCAACAAAATCAACAGTTGTATTAAATTTGAATCAATTAGGGGCACCTGGTGGCTCAGTAGGTTAAGCATCTGACTTCGGCCCAGGTCATGATCTCAAGGTTCCTGAGTTTGAGCTGCGTTTAGGGCTCTGTGCTGACAGTTCAGAGCCTGGAACCTGCTTCAGATTCTGTGTCTCCCTCTCTCTCTGCCCCTCCTCTACTCATGCCCTGTCTCTCTCTGTCTCAAAAATAAATTAAAAACAAAATTTTTTTTTTAATTGAATCAACCATAAACTCCAATCAAAAAGCAGAGATTGTCAGATGGATAAAAAAAAGAAAAGATCCAAGTATGTGCTACCTACAGTAGCAAAACTAGAGTCAAAGATACAAATAAGTTGGAAGTAAAGATGGAAAAAGTTTCACCATGAAAGCCATATTCATAAGAAAGCTGAAATGTCTATACTATCAGAAAAAATAGACCTTAATATAAGAAATATTACTAGAGGCAAAGAGATATTTAAAGGTATCGATACATACAGAGCTTACAATAATTATAAATGTCTGTGTACCTAAATACCTAGCTACAAATAAATATGAATTTTACAAAATGAAAGAATTGAAAATAAAAATAGGCTATTCAACAATTATAGCTGGGAATTTTAATAATTCTATATCAGTAATAGATAGAACGACTAAACAGAAAATAAGTAAAGATATAAAAACACTTAAAAGACACTATCAACTAACTTGCCATAACTAATCTATCTATCTATCTATCTATCTATCTATCTATCTATCTATCTACTTATCTATTTTGGCAAGTTGGCACATATATCTATATATCTCTATCTGTGTCTCTATCTATCTGTATTATCTTTATATATCTATACATGGATCTAATAATATCAGGACACTAATCCTTTAAAAACACATACAACATTCTCAAAGAGAGACTGTATACCAGTCCATAAAACAAGCAAAAAAATGTTTTAGAATAATTAAAGTCATATGTAGAATGTTCTCTGGCCACATAGAATCAAATTAGAAATCAAAAAAGGAAAGAAAGCTGTACATTCTATATTTGGAAATTAAACCACACACTTCTAAATAGTACAAAGAATAAATAAAAAGTACAATTAGAAAATATTTTAAACTAAAGTTTGGTTCCTTGACAAGATCATCAGAATTGATTTTCAGCTAAGCCAGCTAAGAGAAACAGAGAGATGACATTGAAACCTCAAATCAGGAATGATTGAGGAGATATCACCATCAACCCTACAGACATAAAAAAAAATGAGTGGAATATTTTTTTCAAAATTTTATTTAAATTCTAGTTAGTTAACATATAGTGTGATATTGTCCTCAGGAGCAGAATTTAGTGATTTACTTACATATGACATCCAACGACAAGTTCTGTCCTTAGTACCCATCAGCGATTTAGCCCATCCCTCCACTCGCCTCCCTTCCAGCAACCCTCAGTTGGTTCTCTATAGTTAAGAGGCTCTTATGGTTTGCCTCACTCTCTGTTTTAATCTTATTTATAATTTTTCTACCCTTCTTCTAGCTTCATCTGTTTTGTGTTAAATTCCACAGATGAGTGAAATAATATCTCCATTGATGTCATTGCAAATGACAGGATTTCATTCTTTTTTAGGGCTGCATAATCATCCATTGTATATTTGTATACCACCTCTTTATAGATTCCTCAGTTGATGGAGAGTTGGGGTCTTTCCATAATTTGGGTGTTGTTGATAATGTTGATGTAATCATTGGGGTGCATGTGTCATTTTGAATCAGTATTTTTTTTAATTTAAATACAAGTCAGTTAACATACAGTGTAGTGTTGGCTTCAGGAGTAGAACCCAGTGATTCATCTCTTACATGTGACACCCAGTGTTCATTCCAAAAAGTGCCCTTCTTAATGCCCATCACTCATTTAACCCATCCCCCACACACCTCCCTCCATCAACCCTCAGTTTGTCCTCAATTGTGAGGAATCTCATATCTGTTGTGCATCTCTATCTATCTATCTATCTATCATCTATCTATCTATCTATCTATCTATCTATCTATCTATCTATATCTATATTGCCTATATAGATATAGATAGAGTGCTGCTATAAAGATTGGGGTACATGTACCCCTTCAAGTCTGTATTTTGTATCTTTGGGTAAATACCAAGTAGTGCAATTGCTGGGTCATGGGATAGCTCTATTTTTAACTTTTTGCATAACCTCCATACTGTTTTCCAGAATGGCTAGACCAGTTTTTAACTACCAGCAGTGTTAAAATGTTCTCCTTTCTCCACATTCTCATCAAAACTTGTTTCTTGTATTGTTAATTTTAGCCATTGTGACTAGTGTCATATGGTACCTTATTGTGGTTTTGATTTGTATTTCCCTGATGATAAGTGATGTTGAGCATCTTTTCATGTGTCCATTAGCCATCCGGATGTCTTCTATGGAAAAAAGTCTATTCATGACTTCTGCCCATTTCTTAACTGGATTATTTGGGTTTTCTTTTTGGTTTTGAGGGGGAGTATTGAGTTTGATAGGCTCTTTATAGATATTGAATACTAACCCTTTATCAGCTATGTCATTTGCAAATATCTTCTATTCTGTGGCTACCTTTCAGTTTTGTTGATTGTTTCCTTCACTGTGCAGAAACTTTTTATATTGATGAGGTCCCAGTAGTTCATTTTCCTTTGGTTTCCTGTGGTGGCATGTCTAGTAAGAAGTTACTGTGGCCAGCATCAAAGAGGTTGCTGCCTGTGGTGTCCTCTAGGATTTTGATGGTTTCCTGTCTCACATTTAGGTCTTTCACCCATTGGATTACATCAGAATATAATGAATAATTTTATGCAAACAAACAAGACCAATATAGAGAGGAAAGGAAACTTCCCAGAGTGGCAAAAATTCCCCAAGCTGTTCAAATAAAAGATTTTTAAAAATCTAAATAGACATATCAAGAAAAATACTTGAATTAATAATTAAAATATTTCTCACAAGGAAAACTCCAGATCTAGATGACTTTACTGTGAATTCTATCATACGTTTAAGGAAAAAATAATACCATTTCAAAACAGATTCAGAAAACAGAAAAGGGAACATTTCCTAACTCCTTTTATAAAACATGGACTACTTGATACAAAATCTAGATAGGTGTATCCCAAGAAAACTACAAAAATAATCCCTTATGGATAGAGATGCAAAAAATTTAAGCAAAATATTACTAAACACATATAGCAAGCAAAAAAATTGTACCACAAACAAGTGAAGTTTATCACAGTAATGTGAGGTTGATTTAACATAAAAATTAATATATAATACCATATAAATAGATTAAATAAACACAAAACAAGATGATTGTATCAATAAATGAAGAAAAGTCATTTTGACATTTAATACCTTTTAATACTAAGAAACAAAACAAAACAAAACAAAAAATTCTCAACAAATCATAAATAGTCATGTGAAAAGACTGTAGCATTCTTTTACTGGGAAAGTCAAGTTAATTCTGTGATGAGGAACCACTACACATTCCATAAAATATGGCAATGCCGTGCATTGGCAAGAATGTGCAGAAACTGGAATCCTTTTACATTATTTTTGGAAGTATAAAATAGTTCAGCTACAAACAGTTGGACATTTTCTTCTAAATTAGAGAAATGCCTATCATACCATCCAGGAATTCCTTTTCTAGATATCTACCCAAACATGTCCATACAAAGACTATACGCTAATGTTTGTAGTGGCATTTTTATAATAGTCAAAAGCTGTGAACCACCTGGATGTATTTCAACTACCAAAGGAGTGAAATAAATATGCTTTTACCATACGATAATGTGCTACTCAGCAAGGAAAAGGAACAAACCATGAATACATTTGGCAACATGGATAAAACTCAAAACATTGTTAAATAGGAGAAGACAATATACTTTATTATTCCACTAATATGAAATTTCCTGTAAAGGTAAATTATAAAAATAGAAAGCATATGTCTGGTTTCCCAAAGCTGGTGAGAGGCCCAGGACTAACTTAAAACCACCATCAAGGAATCTTTTTATGTAATGGAAGTTTTAAAACTGTTTTGGGATAATTATTTCACAGTTATATAAATTTAATTTAACTTTTCAAATTGTACACTTAAAATGGAACAATCTAGGGCACCTGGGTGGCTCAGTCGGTTAAGCGTCCAGCTTCAGCTCAGGTCATGATCTCATTGTTCATGGGTTTGAGCTCTGTGTCAGGCTCTGTGCTGACAGCTACCTCGGAGCCTGGAGTCTGCTTCGGATTCTTTGTCTCCCTCTGTCCCTCATCCTCCCCTACTCATGCTGTCTCTCTTTGTCTCTCAAAAATAAATAAATAAATTAATTAAATAGCAAATTAAAATAAATTAGGAGACTATATTCTATGAGAGGTAATGTTAACCTTGCTAGAATGGTAGAAGCAAAGATGAACAGAATTTGAACTATGTGAAATATATTTTTCTCTGGACTCAATAGGCCTTGGTAAAGGACCAAATATTAGGAGGAAGGTAAGAAAAGATCTGGAATTTTGATTTGGGCAACTGGGTGGATTGTGCTATAGTTAGTGCATGATTTATTGAAATTAAGTAGGTAGGAAGAAAAGTTTTGTTTTTGTTTTATAGTGTTCATCATGCTAATTTTGAGTTTCCTATTTGATACACATATAGAATTATCAAGTAGGAATTGGCCCGGAGATCAAGGCAGAATACAAACCTGAAGATATGCTTTTTGGGATAATCAATATATAGAGATATTAAATCAATAGAATTTGATAATCACTCAGTGAGAGTGGATCTAAAGTATAGGGCAAAGAGCAAATAAAAGACACACTAACATTTTTTGATGTAGGAGAAAGATAAAAGAATATCAAAGAGTGGAAATTAAAGCAGGGGGAAAACATGGTATCACACAAAAAATTAGAACCCAACATGGAGGCAATTTTCCACTGCCTTGAATCCTGCTATAAAAAAGAATAAGGTGACAGGCCCATGGTGACACCTGCAAAGATGGTTTCCAAAGATGGTTAAAGAATTGAGGAGATAATGGGAAATACAGAGAAACAGACTACAGACCACAACAATGAAAAAGGGCTTTACTGTGAAGCAGAGGAAGGAATGTTTACTAGAAGGCATGTGGAACATGAATGAGCTTTTCTTTTATATTTTTTCCTTCTCTTCTTTCCTTTTTTCTTTTTTCATTTGTTCATTCATTCGTTCTTTCATTCTTTCTGAGAGAATTGTAAAGATTAGGCACTAAAGTATATTTACATCTTGGTATAGCTAGTGAGGCATCATTCACATGGGACTCAGACGCATTCTATATTTGGATGGTTGCCATCACAAATTTGCATTAGGAAAACCTAGGTCCTCTGAGATCAAGACAAAGAAGAGCAAAATGCCCAGAAGGCTGCATCTGTGTAATTGGTGGTCCTGGGGACATCTCCAGGAAACTTTGTCTCTAGAGGATCACTTCAGAGGGAATTCTAGACTGGTGCTGCTGATTTTAAGTCTCTGGCCATACTGCTGGGATGGCCCGCATAGCATCTCCTAGACTAGGCTTTGGGTGAGTTGGGAAATAAATGGAGACCTGGGTAATGCTTTCTCTCAGGATACTTTCACAGAATGGAGGGGACTGTGGTTATGGACAATTCATAGAGAAATAGAGGTCATGATTGAATGGATGTGGTGAAGGAGGTAGGATCTGTTAATCCTGGCATACTGTTTGATCTGGACTTTGAATTTGATGGCAGAAGTTGTCCCTGTGGATAAAAGCTTATCATCTCCTATAGGACTAAATAGAACTTCATGGAGCTCCTGATTGGCTCATTCGGTTAAGTGCCTGACTCTTGGTTTCAGCTCAGGTCATGATCTCATGGTGAATTCTAGCCTCAGTTCAGGCTCAGTTCTGTCCTGACTGTACAGAGCCTGCTTGGGATTCTCTCTCTTTCCCTCTCTCTTTGTCTCTCCCCTGCTTGCAGTCTGTCTGTCTGTGTCTCTCTAAAAAAAAAAAAAAAAAAGGAAGGCCTAAATAGAACCTCAAAGCATAGTGTTTAGAGCACTCAGATTTAAGTTTTAGTTTTGAGATTCAAGTAAAGTCAATTAACTTTTCTGACTCTTGTCTTACTCATGCATACTGGCAACAGTACTTTTCCCATAAGGCTTTTTGATCATTAAAAGAAGATGTATGTAAAGAGCCAAAACAGAGCCTGGAGCATAAATAAGCATTCAATAAATTTTAGATATTTTTATTATTAAAAGACTAAAATAATTTTAAATGTCTGCTCATTATTTGCATTGTCTCAGTTTCAGCAGGAATTTTTTTCAGCAAGAATTATTTTTCCATTTCCTTTACCTTTTTCATTAAAATAGAAATAACTATTCTAACTGTACATTCAGTGTTGATATTATTCTACCAAAGGCTAATTAGAGAAACAAGAGCCCTGTACATTTTTGTCCTTCCCTCAGTCCCGGCTCAAGGCAAAAAGAAAATATATCTCTTCCCCAAGTGAGAGACTAGTCCATGGTTCCTACCAAGGACAGATCCAGGGCCCATAACTATGCTTCAGCCTGTAGCTCAGACACTTTAATAAGGAGTATATTATTTTCAGTTCTGTCCTTCAGATTATATCTTTTCTCCCTGGATGCCCAGATGGAAAAGAGCATTGAATTGTAGTTCCTTAGTAGATAGAAAAGACTTGTTATCTACCTTCTCCTCCAGCTCTGTCTGCACATATGCTTCATAAGCCACAGAAGCTCCTGTCCTTCTGCTGTGAGGAAAACTTAGGTTTGATACTGTCCATGGTTTATCACTAGTATTGACAGAGACAGTTAAGCTGAGTCCAGCTGAGGATACAGGCTGAAATACTGACTCAACTGTAAAGCATGTCTTTGTTCAACCAGGGCACACATTCCTCCCCTATTTCTGGTCTTGTTTTTCCTGTGTTCTTTGATAAGAAGTTGTTCCTTTTGGTCCTCTGATTACCATGGCATGCCTAGCACTTAGTAGGCATTTGACAAATATGAAGTCATTAATCATAAATTAATTAAACATGAAAAGCTTTTTCTGAGTTCTTTAGATCTTAAGGAATCAAGAGTCTAGTGTATAATCCTCATTTTGAATTCTGGAAGTGCTCTGCTCGTCTTTGGATTGAGCACCTTAGATGGTCAGTGTGGTGTGGCTTTTGGGTTCTATTCCCTCAGAATAAATTGTCCTTATTCTTCTCTTCCTCTTACTCATTTTCCACTACCCATGACACCTACTGATATATCATTCTTTCATATCTGATTTATCTAGGATCTACTTCCAATAAATCTTTTACAGTCAGCATTCACAATTAGGTGCAGAATCCCTGAGCACAGATCCAGAAAGTTCCCCATCATGAGCACTGCAGCAGCCACCACCGGCAAGCCTGTGATTTTCAGTGTCAGGCTAAACTAACTGAGGGATGGAGAGATTTAGGTACTATAGAATTTAATCAAAATATAAAAATAATATATGGGTAGGTAGATACATTTAGTGGCACATAAATAGATTTCATGACTTACAAATACTTTGAAAGATACTTTTCACATTAAGCAAACATTAAAAAGTTTATAGGTAATAGATATTGATTATAGCTACACTTTAATGAGTGTTTATTCTTTGCTTTTTCTCATCCAAATGCCCTCTCAATATTTCCAGTGAATACTTTTTTAAACTATTCCATGGTAGGTGCTATTATTTTCATTTTCATTTTATTTATTTATTTTTAATCTTTTTATGTTTATTTACTTTTTAGAGAGAGAGAAAGACAGAGTGTGAGTGGGGGAAGGAATAGAGAGAGAGGGAGACATAGAAGCAGGTTCCAGGCTCTGAACTGTCAGCACAGAACCTAACACAGGATTCAACCCATGAACCATGAGATCATGACCTAAGCCGAAGTTGGATGCTTAACCGACTGAGCCACCCAGGCACCCATCATCTTCGTTTTAAGAGGTAAGGAATGAAGCACAGAGATTATTAAGTAACTTGTCTAAATCATAACACCAGGATTCAAACCCAGGTTATCTATCTCCAGTGTTTTTAGTTTTGAAGCTATTTTCTTAGTCAAATTTCCAGAAAAGAGACAGAGACAGAGAAAAATATATAAAGAGACACAAGTTATGCAGTATATAGGTAAAAAACCCACAAAGCCAGGTGGATCTAAAATTTCTCAAGAGGACCCCCAGAATGTTGGTATCCTTTAAATCTGTCTTCTGCTGGACCAATTTTTCAAATTTCAATAGAAATTTCCATAACGATGGAAATTTTCTGTGTCTGTACAATACGGTTCAATCTCCACTAATCATATGTAGTTATTGAACACCTGAAACATGGCTAGTACAACAAGGTACTGCAGTTTTAATTGAATTTAATGAATTTAAATGTAAATAGGCACACATGTCTAGTGGCTACAATATTGGACAGTGTAGAACTAAACAACTGACGTATAAGAAACTTGGAGTAACTCTATCCCATCTCTATTCGTGCCCAAGCAGCCAGGGCTTTTTGCCCCTTTTGCTTTGTCTAGTGACTTTTCTCCTTCTTGTGACCCAAATTTCCTGTTCCATTTTCTCTAACGTGGGTCCTGTGATAGGTTTCAATAATACATGAATTCACTTAATTTTTATACAGAATTTACACACGTCTGTGTGTGTGTGTGTGTGTGTGTGTGTGTGTGTGTGTGTGTGAACATTCCTATTTGGGAGACTTTTTATGAGATTCTCATAGGGTTATAACTCAAACAACGTTTAAAGCCACAATAGTACCACACTTTCTTCCTAAACCTTTATTAGCTGTGGCTACGCTGGCCCAAAATGTCATTAACTCAGCTGCACATTTGGATATATCTTCCTGAAGATAATAGCAAATAATTGAAATAGAAGAGAGAAGAGAGCTGTGTGGCACCAAGATTTTAATTGTACATTGATCAATTTTAATATTGATCTTTGTCAATGCAAGTGTTAGGCATTAATGTCTAGAATAGCCCATAGGTCTCTGTAGGCTTTATTCAGAATGGGAAATATAGTTACTGGTAATTCAACATGGAGTTTACTAGAACAGCCACACAGAAGTACGGAATGCAGAGAAGGAGAAGTCTTTATGGAGGCACAGGGAAACTTAAGTCCAGTTGAATTTTTAACACCAGGGACAGTAACTTCACCAATCTGACCAATGTTTGAACCTTGTCTTTTGGAATTTCTCCATATGTGGAATTCATTTCATTTCTTACCAAAGAAAAAGGTCCTGAGTAAATGAGACTGAATGGGAAAAGTTGGACAATTTCTGAAAAGGAGCTAAAGCAACTCTTCTCTGGGTTTCTATGGGTTTTAGTTTTCTACTTTTTCCATAACAAATTACCACAAACATAGTGGCTTATAATATACATAGTTATTATCTTGCAGTTCTTAAGTTCAGAAGTCCCAAAACACTGGACTAAAATCAAGGTGTCAACAAGCCTGCATCCCTTTGTGAAACTCTAGGGAAAATTCTGTTCCATTGCCTTTACAGCTACTAGAAGCTACCCACGTTTGTTGACCCTTGGTCCCCTTCTTTCACCTTCACCAATTGTGCTGAGTCTTTCTCATGTGGCTATCTCTCTGATTGTCTGCAGCCGGGAAAATTTCTTCAGTCTCAAGGACTCATATGATCAGATTTGGCCTACTTTGGTAATCCAGGATAATCTCCACATCTTGAAATACTTAACTTTAATAAAATCTGCAAAGTCTCTTTTGCCATGTAAGCTAACATATTAACACATTTCAAGAATTAGGATGTGAACATCCTGGAAGACCTTTATTCTGCCTACCATGGTGGGTCTCTCTAAAGGTTTTTGGCAGCCAGAGTAATTTCTCCCTCCATCATCTGCTGTAAACTCAGCGCTATTAGTGCCCACAGACTCCCAGGAATGCAGAAAGGCAGAGCTTTAAAGAATCTTTTGAAGGTCCTTAAAGAGTACCTTTCATCTTCTTTCCATATCATGCAGGTAGAAAAATTTGATCCCAAAGAGCATTATGTCTAAATTACAACAATTTAAGATCACAATCAAGATACACACACGTATACACACATCTGCATGTCTGTGTTTATGAACAGCCCTTAGGTCACATTTGTGGTTGCTAACATTACCTGATTCATTATTCACATAAATGTACAATATAAAATTCTTCCTTAGCAGGGAAGCAAGTCAGCTAACTCCTTGATGTTTCCAGCTGAATTATATTCCTATTGGGTGCAGGTGTTGATTGATGTGGATTGATGGTCTCTAATAGAATTATTGCCTCATGGAGAAGGACCATCAATTTCTGTATCAGACTGTAAATATGAGTGTATTAGAATAATATTTAAGTCACTCCACCTTACAGCTACCATTTCAATACTTATTGCCACTATTTTAATTGAAGCTGTTTGACTTAATGAATTATTTTCTTTTTGTGCAGTCAGACCTTCATTCTACTATGTCACCATTCAACCAAACTATTCATAACCATCAGACCTTTACCTTGACTGGGATTCCAGGAATGCCAGAGAAAGACTTCTGGATGGCCGTGCCCCTCTGCCTTCTTTACGGTGTCACGTTCCTAGGTAATGGCATTATCCTCGTTGTCATCAAGGTTGAGCGAAGTCTCCAGGAGCCCATGTATTATTTTCTGGCTATGCTAGCTGCCACTGACCTCAGCCTCTCATTATCTTCCATGCCCACCATGTTAAGTGTTCACTTGTTTGACTGGCACTCAGTAACCCTTGATGTCTGCATCACTCAGATGTTCTTTATCCACACTTTTGGGGGAGTGGAATCAGGTGTTCTGGTTGCCATGGCCTTTGATCGCTTTGTGGCTATTTGCTTCCCTTTGCACTATGCTACCATTCTCACTCATGGAGTCGTCATCAAAATTGGAGCAAGAGTCCTGCTACAGAGTGTGAGTGGAGTGCTCCCTGTGCCTTTCCTCATCAAAAGGCTACATTTCTGCCACTCCCACGTCCTTTCCCATGCATACTGCCTCCATCAGGATGCCATGAGGCTTGCCTGCGCTGACACCCGTGTCAATAGCATCTATGGCCTACTGGCTGTGATATTCACGATTGTACTAGATGCCTTGATCATTTTGATTTCTTACTGTCTAATCCTCCAGGCAGTACTGGGCATTGCTTCCAGGGAAGAGAGACTTAAGGTTCTCAACACCTGCTTCTCTCATATCTGTGTAGTCCTGCTCTTCTACGTGCCTCTCACTGGCATGACTCTGATCCACCGCTTTGGGAAGCATTTGTCACCAATCGTACACATGCTAATGGTCAATATCTACCTGCTGCTGCTTCCTGTGCTCAATCCTACTGTGTACAGTGTTAGGACCAAGCAGATCTGGCAGCAGATTGTCTGAGCATTCTGTGGGAACAGGATTGGCCATTAATGGCATCTATGAATTCTGTGCAAATGCAGTCAAGTCAGGGAAGAGTATCAAATGCAGCACTGTCCAATAGAATTTCCTGTAGTGGCAGAAATCTCTGTTGCTTAATGCAGTAACTACTAGCCACACTTAGCTATTGAGCACTTGAAACTTTGATAGTACAACCAAGGAACTGAATTTGTTAATTTTATTTAATTTTAATTAATTGAAATATAAATTTAAATAGTCACATGTAGCTAGTAGCTACTCTATTCAATAGTACAAATCAAATGAGTTATAATGTGCCCTTGCATAATGGTTTTGATGAAAGCAATAATTTCTCTTAGATAGCTTGATAAAAATTTCCATATTCCTTTCTTAAAATGGTATATAACAGTTTATCAGCATTCTAAAAAGTTTTATTTATTTAAGTAATCTCTACACCCCATGTGGGGCTTGAACTCACAACCCTGAATCAAGAGTCACACACTCTTCTGACTGAGCCAGCCAAGCACTCCACAGCTTATCAACACTTATACACAATAAAATTCCCAATTTTTAGTATATGGTTCTAATAAAGTTTTGACAAATGCATAGAAACAGGTAACCACCACTGACACTGAGATACAGGAAAATCACATCACTCTCCAAAACCCCTCATGCCACCTCTTTGTAGTCAACCCCTCTGTCCATACTCACTCCCTGGCAAGAACTGATTTATTCTACACACCTATAATTCACCTTTCTCCAGGGTGTCATTGACCCTGCAATATACAGTCTCTCATGTCTGGCTTCTTTGCATAACACATTTGAGATTCATTCATGTTATAGTGTGTATTGGTAGTTTATTCTTTCTATTTCTGAAAACTATTCCATTGTATATTACGAATAATTTTTTAAGGAAACATTCCCAGATTATTTTTGCTCCATTATAATCACTCTGGTATCCAACACTGAGCATAGCACATTTCTTTTGTTTTGTTTTTTGTGTTTATTTATATGTTCTTTGAATATATTTTATAAATATAAGGTGTGTATGTGCAACACATTGAAGCAAGAGAAAAAATATTAAAAACAAAACAGCAAATGAAGAGTATGAGAGCATGGTACCCTCCATGAGCTGGAAGAATAGGAAACTATACATAATCTCTAGATTTTAATTTCATTTCATTTTTGTCCAGAAAGCTTATCTGACATGGCTGTAATTATGTTAAGAGTTTCTCATACTGTACAATAACCTACTAATCATACATCTTCCCTGCTGTTCTATACACTTAATAAGAACAGGAACCCTTTTGACTTCACCTAAGTCTATCACAAGGTCTTAATGCAGTTCATAACATTTATCATGGACACTTCAACATGTAGTTTTTTGAATTAACAAATGAATGAAAACTGTACTTTATCAGGATTGATTCCATGCTTCCTAACCTCTTTATTTCATTTAGTATTAGTGAGTCTCATTTGAAGTTTCCAGAGCCACCCATTTTTGATGATGGCAACCAAGGAAAGGGTGGTGTTTACATATAAATATGAACATTACCTACCAAGTAACTTTATGGAATTTCTGAATCTCTCTAGATACTCATTGGGATAGATATCTTTCCTCAGTGTTCCCAATAAAGATAAAGAATATGGACAGGAAAATGTTTCAAGGAGGATAAAACAATGATTATTAGATTTGGTGAAAATTATTAATTCACTGCCTACTATGCAGAAGTAGGATGAATAGACTGAGGGCTATGTTTTTCAACCATATTTTCTGAGGATATAGTGAAAGCAGTCGACTATAGAAGCCAGTATATCATATAGGTTAAGATTTAGAGTAAGGTAGACACGGACTTAAATGCTAGCTCTGTTACTTGCTAACTAGCTCTGTAACTTGCTAACCTCTCTGAGTTTCAATTTCTTCATCTGTGAAACAATGGAGAATAATACTAAACCCATGAGCTTGATAATGAATAAATACAATAATGTGTTTAAGGGGTTTAGTACAATTCTTGGCATGTATCCTGAGTTCATCGAGTGTTGGTTTAATTATGCTTAGAAGAGTACCTGGGCTGCCGATGTGACTCAGTGAACCAGATGGCTTCTTAGGAGGGACTCATGGGTAAGATGAGGGACATGGGGATGGCCAGGGGACAATGAGACCTATTAGGAAGTGTACATTTTGGAACAGAGAACAGAGGAAGGATGTTTTTGCACTCTCTTGATTCTACTCTGACATTCAAGAAGCCTTCCTGGCTGAAACTGAAGAGGAGTTGTTGGTGTTTCCTACTGATGTGAACAGGTAAGAAGAGTGCATACATGAAAAGCGATGGGAGACAAAGGGTTTAAAGAGTGAGTAACTCTAAGAGAAAGAGGGAAGGGAGAAGTGCAATACGTGAGAGGAGCCACAAGTAAGCTGGGGTGAAGAAATGGAGGGGTGTACTGGAGCCTGCATAAAACTGAGATAGGGAGACAGAGGACAGGAGGAAAGAGAAAAGATAACAGAAAAGGAGATAGGACTCAGAACTCTGCCTGTGGCCAAGACCATTCAGCTTACTAAATGAAGGTTTCCATTGTTCCAGATTCTACATTACTAACTAGCATTGAAAGGAGAAAAACAGGAATGCCCAAATTTTAAGGAACTCACATTTCAGTTAAAGGAGATTACATCTGCATATATAAATCTAATATCAACCATACCTCATTACTGTATTAAGAATCAAACGATGGGCACCTGGGTGGCTCATTCAGTTGGACGTCTGACTCTTGATTTTGGCTCAGGTCATGATCTACTGTTCGTGGGTTCGAGCTCCACATCGGACTCTGCATTGACAGTGCAGAGCCTGCTTGGGATTCTCTCTTTCTCCTTCTCTCAGCCCCTCTAACCTCTCTCAAAATAAATAGACTTAAAAAAATTAAAATATCAAATGAAAGGTCCAAGCACGAAGTGGTGCAGAAGTGTGACAGCAGAGGGGAAATTTCTAGTTAACCTATGTTTGAGCTGTCAGAGAAGATTCCACATTGTGGAGAGAATAGATTTCAGTGTTGAGAAATGACCAGAAGGTTTGAGATTGGTAAATGACATGGACTGGTTTTACCATTACTGATGCCATGGATACATATATTGGTTTTTACCATTAGGGACACAGGGATGCTGACCTTTGGATCACTAAGTTACTGAGTTTTGTGGATCTTATCCAAGGCAATTAATCTAGGCTTTTGTGTATGAATTGGTAGACATTGCTTTTTTTCTGGCCATTAGATGGAGAACTGAAAATAGAAAACTCTAGCCTATTTTGGTTATTGAGCAGTGCAGAGGAAACCTTAATTAATCAAGGCACTGAACTTTAATTCTACAACTAGTTCCAGAGTGTATGAGCTCACTGGATCCAGGAAGGAAGCCCTTACTCCCTGTCCATATATCTACACTCCACAGGAAACAGGTTCTCCAGCAGCAAAACGAGCCATAGTCTCCTCTGCTCCTACCCCCTCACACCATCCAGTGTCCTCTTTTTGTCCTTTATGAGATACAGTTTAAAGAATAGAAGATAACTGGTATCTGATTTATGGTCATCTTATCTCTCAGTTAATCTCCAATTCCAAAACTCCTCTCTACATATACCAGCACACTTAGACACACACAATAGCAATATATAAATATTAACACATATTTCTAAACATACATGGATGCCACAAGTATACTTCTTTAAATAAACCATGAGGACCTTGTTCTTTCTTTTACTGATTTCTCATCTCTATGGCTCCTCTAAATCATATATGTGTATATACAATAGAGTATAAACAATTCTTACATTTTAAAAGAGGGAAATCACACTGCCAAACTGTTCGACTTATCTCATAATCAGCTTCTAGAAATGGTTTATGGCTTAATGAAAAATGATAGACTTTAGAGTTAGTCAATCTGCTTTTGAATTTTGAATCGGTACATATTTTACCTTTGATATACTATTTTATCTTGCTGGTTTGCTTTCCTATCTTTAAAATAGGTGAGAAACATTTATATCCATTTTTACTGGGATTATATAAATTATGTACAAGATGACTAGTAAATGTTGACATATACAGAGGATCATAATTCTCCTTTTTCTCTTACCCTACCCTCCTTCTTACAATCAGTAAAAGGATATTTTCCTTGGTGTCTAAGAAAATGATTTCCCTGTGGCTTGTCTTTCCCTTGAAACTTCCAGGTTCAATTTATATTTTTCTCATCTACTATTTATCCATATCTCTATCATATAGAATTTATCCACCCATTAATACATCTAATTAAATTAAATTAAACTATTTGCATTTTTACCATGTACCAATCACCAAACTTGTCTCTAGAGAAAATACAAAGGTGAATACATATATTTTATATTCCCAGAGACCCAGCATTCTAGAGGAAAAAAAGAAATGTGATTAAGCAATACAATTTCAGTTCTATAAAAATACACATAAAGAACCATTGAGGAAGAGTCAATAGATTGAGCAATTTTGTGTTGCACAGAGATTCTAGGATGGTTATCGTAGAGGAGCTCCACTCTTTTTTTTTTTTTTTAATGTTTAACAGTGGCTTTTTAAGTAAATGATTGAAAGCACTTAACATTCAATCCAATTTACTTCCATTAATGTTTGCAAATATATTATTAGCAATTCTTAAATATTTGAAATCAACCAACTTAAGTACAGAAGGCCTACATATAAGTCTTCTGAGGTGACATGCAGCTTGAAAGGAGCCTGGGACTTGAGTCCGGATCCCTAATCCCTCTGGCCATGGGCCACACAATGATACTACCTCTCAACCTTCAAGTTCTCTCATACGAATTCACCAGTGAGACACAGTGATTGTTGGTTAGAGATTCACTTTTAATGTCTGTGTTCATCAGGTTGAGAAGAATGAAACAGAAATCTCCATAGGCCTTTGCTTTCCTATCTGGCTATTCTTCTCTTGTGCATGTGGTAATAGCCTTTCCATAATATTTTGCATTGGCCTCTCACACTGTTCATTCCACTGAGTTTAGAGAGTTTTGAATGCAAAAAGTAGTCTTTATTCATTTTGATTTTCCTGGCCAGCAGCAGAAAAAAAATAGTCCTTTAGGGTCTAAATGGTTGACATGAAACAGCATATTTGTAATCCATATCTCATTTGGCACTAGTTTTCCTGATTCTTAGTGTTTTTTCAAGCGTGTATAATATAATAATATTAAATATTATAGCAGAAAAAACAAGTATTTTTTTCTTTTTGGAGTAACAAGTGATTATCAACATCTTCATCTTCATTAGCCTGGAGGAGGGGGAGAAAATAAGCAACATCCCCTATACTTATGTTTATGTAGCAACTCACAGGGCCTGATACTAGCAAATTCCTTGCATCCACTCAGATAAAAGACAGAAAACCTAGATTACTGAAAATTAACAATACTTATGGCTGGCCATATCCACACAACACTTGAACTGAGTATATCATTCTTTGTTAGTTCTTGGGGGCTTTTTTGTATTTTTTTTTCCAAAATTTACGGTCTTTTTTTTTTTTTTTTTAGTTCATTTATTTAGAGAGAGAGAATGCAAGTGGGTGAGGAGCAGAGAGAAAGGGGAGAGAGAAAGGACCCCAAGCAGACTCCTCATGGTCAGCGCAGAGCCCAATACAGGGCTTGAACTCGTGAACTCTGAAATCATGACCTAAGTCAAAGTCGAATACTTAATTGACTTTGACTTAGCCATCCAGGCGCCCTCTTATCTCTTTGTTGATGACTAAATGCCCTAGATACAAATTTTAAAATCAGCAATGATGATACCACTACTCAATGAACACATTCTAAATAGAATTGCAATGGTTGTCTTAATTAGAGATCCCAAACTCTGCTTCCTTTATGACACCATCTCAGTTTCCTATAAGGCTGCCATTCTGTGTACTTTCTCACTCAGTGAACTGCTTTATATTCCAATTTGTGATGGCACCTCAATTTTCCATGACTCAGAGTGATTCCCGTTGAATTATTAGTCTCTACTTCCATCCCACCCATGCTTTTTACAAAGACATTCATCACATGTTGTTGAGTGCTTCCAATGACTTTTATTAGTTTAATTATTTTGACACAGAGAGAGAGAGAGAGAGAGAGAGAGAATGGGGGAGGGGCAGAGAAAGGGAGAGAGATAATTCTAAGCAGGCTCCAAACTGTTAGCATACAGCACAATATGGGGCTCCATCTCACAAACTGTGAGATCATGACCTAAGCCAAAATGAAGAGTTAGACACTTAACTGACCAAGCCACCCAAGTGTCCTTTCCTGTGACTTTCATATGGGTGTTTTGTCTAAGTTTACCTGCTCTGCCTAGATTAGGAGACCTGAAATCATGTATTCCAGAATACTGTTTGGAATTTTTCACAGGATTCATTAGAGCAGTATACTCACAGTGAGTTGGTTCAAAGTCACATGCTAACTATCCATGGAAAGGAATAAAAACAAGTATCACAAGGTGTAAGATGGAGAAAAGGAGAATAAGACCTGCTTATTTCAGTAGACCTGGAAAAGTATGTAGAGACAAAGAATTAGAACATAAGATAAATCCAAGGTCTGTGTATATCTGGAGTAGGGAAGGGAAAAATTATAGAAACCATTTCACTGTAGGAAAAGGAATAAAGAAATCCTGATATCAATAGGAGCCTTCTCATAGAATCTGCTAGAAGATGGTGGCTGATAGGAGGTGCAAAAATACCTATGGATACAATATCCCAGACCAGCTTCCAGCAAGGACATCATGGGTGATGCTACCACAGGTGCTCAGTGCCTCTTGTGCCCTTGCGCACTATTTCTTGAGCAACTGTACAGTTTGGAGACTTAATGAATAGACCCATCAGTTTTAACTGTGTTGGTGTGTGTGCATGTGTATGACATAAGCCTGTACACCTTCCTACTTCCAGCCCCAGGACTAGTCTGAGCAGTAGGGTAGGGATGAGCCTAGAGAGACTGATGGTTATAACTGGGAGAAGATAGAGGCAGAAAACTGGGGCCAGGTTCTGATAAGAAAAAGTCAATATACTGTAGAATTGTGTGATAGGTGCCATAATTTAGATGAAGGGGGCTTTGAATACAGAAAACAACTACGTAATTTGGGAAGAGTTTATAAAAGAGAACTTGGAAAAAAGGACCTATATGCAAACACTATCATTGTTGTCTCTCTTTTCAGGGTGTGTTCTCCCACCATGGTGATTTTCAATAACACTACATCATCTTCCCCAAACTTCCTACCCACAGCATTTCCTGGGCTGGAACTTGTACATGTCTGGATCTATATTCCTGTCTGCTGTCTCTACACCATTGCCCTCTTGGGAAATGGCATGATTCTGCTTGTCATCTTTGTTGAGAGGCATCTTCACAAGCCCATGTACTATTTCCTCTCCATGCTGTCAGCTGCTGATATCTGTCTGACCATCTCAACCCTTCACACAGTGCTCAGGGTTCTCTGGTTTCATGTCCAGGAGATTAGCTTGAAAGCTTGCCTCACTCAAATGTTCTTTGTACATGGCTTCTCCCTCCTGGAGTCTTCAGTCCTGGTAACCATGGCCTTTGACCACTTCGTGGCTATCTGTTACCCACTGAAGTATGCCACTGTCTTCACAGACATGATAATCTTGGTGATTGGACTGATCATTTGCATACAGCAAGTAATTTTATCTTTCCCATGTTTCTAGCCTTGACAAGAGTATCTTTCCATGGAGGCCAAGAGCTTTCCCACCCATTTTGCTACCATCCAGATATGGTTAAATACACATATTCCAACCCCTGGATCAGCAATTTTTGGGGGCATGTTTCTTCAGCTCTACCTGACGGGCACTGACTTACTGTTCATCTTTTCTCCTACGTTCTGATTCTCCAAACCGTCTTGAGTATCATGGCCCCTAAGCAACAACAAAAAGCTCTCAGCACTTGTGTCTGTCACATCTGTGCTGTCACTGTTTTCTATGTGCCAATGATCAGCCTGTCCTTTACACACCGCCTTCTCAGCTCCACCCCAAGAGCGGTCTGTAGCATTCTGGCCAATGTTTATTTGCTCTTACCACCCATACTGAATCCTATCATTTACAGCTTGAAGACCAAGGCCATCCGCCAGGGTATGCTCCAGCTGCCCATTTTAAGGGCTCCCAGGACCCCACTTTGAGGAGTCATAGAAGATGCTGGGGGTTGAAGGGAAGAGAAATTATGTTTAAGCAGGAAAGGGATACAGGTCTGTGCCATCCTCAGGCATTTTAGTTACTGAAGCAGTTTCACTTAAATCATAAGAATGGAAAGAAAGAGAAGAATACTTTTCCCCTAAGCTTATTGAAAAGTTAAAAAAAAAAGCACTACAATTCAAAACAAAATTGTGTATATGTCTCCCAAATATTTCAAACAATTCTATAAAACAACTGTGCACATTAAAAGCACAATAAGATCATTTTATTCTGGTTGAACAATTTAATTATCTGCTTGAAAACAGTAATTCTTAGACCAAAAATAAATGACTATAATTTTATGTCTGTTCAGCTGACAGAAAATCATTTATTTCTGTGGTCAGATTTCCCAGGGGTCATCAGAGATTTTTTATTTTTTTATGAGGTGGTAAATGAAAGAGTTACAGGTGTGTGCAAAGACACACACATTGCAATTTGTCATGTAAATAAAACTCCAGGAAACTCACACACTGGTTTCACTTCCTAATGTTACCTCTAGGCAGCCCCATCTCCTTGCAGATGCACTTACTGAACCTCTATCTTTTCTTGAATCCTTTTTCTCCTCAGCAAAAGTGAAATTGTCACCGAACTAATTGCTATTTGTTATACCTCCAATGAATCTAATATCTAACGTCACATATCACCCTTCATTATTTTTCCCATTGCCGAGATATTCTAATACAGTTCTGATTCTGACTCTGTAACACCTTTTGTGTGTCTGTTGGGCTTCAGGAGAGCACCTTTTTTCCTATTTGCCCTTGTCTCATGGTGATTAAATTTTTACCTAGTTGTTGGGTTCCTGGACCTTTTGGTGTACTTGTCATTGTAGAATTGCACAGTGACTTTGATGCTTAGTCAGAAATCTTTAGAATACCTTGCTTAACATTGCTTGTTTGGTCAGGAAGTAACCTGGGGCACTTGGGTGGCTCAGTCAGTTAAGCATCAACTTCATCTCAGGTCATGAACTCGTGGTTGATGAGTTTGAGTCCAGTGTCCAGCTCTGTGCTAACAGCTCAGAGCCTGGAGCCTACTTTTGATTCTGTGTCTCCTCTCTGTTTCTCCACCACTTGCACTCTGTCTCTCTCTCTCTCTCAAAACTAACGATTAACAACAACAACAACAATAATAATAATAAAAGAGAAGTAAACTTACAATAGAGTTGATGGGATGTTGGGGGAATTCTTCTAAGGTTTTTTTTTTCCACATACAGAGTTATGAAACTTTGTTCCACTGAGGATAATTCATGTCTAAGCACAGGACACCATGCGGATATTCTGATCTGAGCCACCCATTTCTTCTCTTTACATCCCTTTCCTACTCCTGGCAGACAAGGAATACATACAAACAGTTATAAACTAGGATAGTAGTGTATAGTCAAATGTATATCCTATTTGCTTGATATTATTTATCATTTTCTGCTAATCATATATTCGATTTTTATATTAGACTTTATATTAGACTTTACTTCCCCTAGGAAGCTCTCTCATGTGATTCTCCACTACAATAGGCAAGTTGCCAGTCTTTTATTCTTTCATTTGCTTTCTTAGATGTGTGCTTAAATGTATCATATTTTACTCAATGAATTTAATATTTTATTAATTATTATCCCCACCACCAGACTGTAAACTCCTTGATAGCATAAATTTAAGTTTCATTTAATCCTTAACATATAATACAGTGCTTTGCAAATGCCACTTAGTTCTTGATGCTGTGTTGCATAGGTGAACAATACTTAATATTATTTGAATATCACAGTTTATGTTATTTCCTAATACTTAATATTTCAGTAGTTTGTGGTATTTAGTATAGAAAATAATCATTGATATATATTAGAAATAAGTATCTCATCACCCCCTGATTGTATTTCTAGAATGTGAATGCTTGGAGCCAACCATGGTTAGACACAATTTCCCCCAAACTTTCTCACGAATTTTCTGCATCTTCACACAGTATACAATGGGATTCATCAGAGGTGGTACTAGCAAGAAAATGTCTGCAATGAGGATCATAGCCACTGGGGACTTGTGATTGCCAAAATGGTGCATGGAGGCCAAAGCAATGATGGCCACAGAGAAGATGAGCACAGCACAGATGTGGGAGACATAGGTGTTGAAGGTCTTGAGCCACTCCTTATGGGATCCAATTCCCATCACCATCTTCAGGATGAATATGTAGGACACAGCAATGAACACACTGTCTGACATCATACAGAGGGCAACAAAGAAACCATAGAAAAAGTTGACCGCGTTATCAGAGCAAGCCAGCTTCATGACATCCTGGTGTAGACAATAAGAGTAAGAAAGTAGGCTTCTCCTACAATAGGTCAATCTTTTGAGAGTGAAAGGGAATGGGAGCTCTAAGACCATGCTTTTGATTAGAAACAGCAGGCCCATTTTGGCAACTCTGGCATTGGTGAGGATAGAGCTATATCTCAGAGGGTTGCGCATGGCCAAAAAGTGGTCAAAAGACATAACCAGGAGCACTGAGGACTCCATATCTGTGAATCCATGGATAAAGAATTCTTGAGCAAAGCAGGCATTTGGGGAAATTTCTGTAGCATTGAAAACAAAAATCCTCAGCATAGTGGGGAGGGATGAGAGGGAGAGGCCCAGGTCAGAGACAGCCAACATAGACAGGAAATGGGGGCATGAACTGAGGACTCTGTCCTGATCACAAAGAGGATGGTACAGTTGCCAAGGATGGCCACCAGGTACATGAGGCAGATGGGAACAGAGATCCAAGCATGAACATGCTCCAGTCCTGGGATCCCAATCAGGAAGAAGGTGGTGATCTCAATGTTAGACACCTTGATAGTGTGCATGATGAATCAGAGGGAAAGTGTTTATTCCCAGATCTGAAATGACACTTTTAACATAAATGACATTTTCAGCACAAAAAGTGCTCCTTTCAGCATTTTTCTCTGAGATATAAAGAAAATACAGTTTTGAAAGACTCATATTTAGGAATAAAAGAATGAAGTATTTCTTAACAAACTATTGATAATAGAGTCAGATGTTAATTGACAAGGAGAACCAGAAATATAGGAACTATCTTGACCAATCACATTTTTCTATAAAGTCTTCAGAAAAAATACCCACATAAAGATCAGTGACCTGCAAATAAACTCCCCCTTTTCTGTTAGGACTTGTCCCTCCCACCCCCAATCCAATGAAAATTTTCATAAAGTTAGACTGAGCCATATGAGAATTCTTTTTGCTTGGTCCAGAGTAATTCTAGAATTAAAAAAATAAATAAAGACAGGAACCTACAGAAAGTAGATTTTAAGAGAGTGGATACTAAGTGTTTTGTCTAATTCTATAGTCTTTTCCTCCAAATATATTTTTAGGCAAAGAAAGGGCTTGAGCTTCTAAAATTGATCTTACTCACAAGCTCACCACAGAAAGAAGTACAAAAAAAGGACAGAAACTAGGTCTTGTGTACTTGACTATTAACCCTCTCTTTTAATAGTATAGTGAAAAATCCCATTTTCTTATATGGAAGCAGATAGAATGTTCTTTAAAATGATGACTCCGTATCAGTAGTCTCCATCCATGAGCATGGGAGGAGATAGAGGTCCTTAGGCTTGCTTTATAGTCCAACATATACGCTCATAAATACAAGTGCCTTAGCAAACTGGACTATGGGCCAGCCATGGTGGGTTGCAAAGTGGGAGATAGTATGTTGGTGATGAGGGAGACTGGGATTCTCTGAATCCTTTTTTTTCCCCCTGACACCATAAGATAAGTAGATGTTCTACAGCTATGTTTGTCTTTTGTTTTCGTAGACAATTGAGCTAACTATGTAGCTCAGAAAACATAAATTTTCTCTTTATGGAACTAAGTTAATGGGGACAATGGGGTTCCAAGATATACAGAGCATGTTAGATTTTACTCCTTTGCCTAGAGAAGTGAGGGTTTAACTGAAAAGCTTGGGCTTTGTCAGAGCACTTTTGACTATTAAGAATCAGAAACACAAGCTTTTCGATTAGTTCATCCCCCTGTCTCCTCCCTGGAACTCAGGCGGATGGGACTGAAAGTTCCAAACCTACAATCACATGGTTGGTTCTCCAGGCAAACAGCCCCCAATCTTAGGTGATATCCAGAAGTTACCATATTAACATGAGAAAAAACAACTTTGTCTTCTCTCATCCAATAGGAAATTCTAAGGGAACTCAGTGCCAAAAACAGTGAAGGCCAAACATATGCTACTATAAATCACAATATCACTAATGGCTTTCACTCACAAAGCATTTATGCCCCTAAACATTTTTCTGTTAAATATCCTCAAACATCCCATCAGTCTTCTGATTTCATTACTATACTTGCTGTTTCCTTCCCTCTAACAGCTCTTTCGCAGAAGTCACATCCTCAGAAAGGCCTTCTGTGAATACACTAGCTCCCTTGGTCATGCTCCGTTCCTTTGCTCAAATCCAATTAAAGTATTAACTTCACTCTGATATATGGTAAATCTCCAATAAATATTTGTTAGTTAAAATAGATAAATAAAAAAATTTTTCTAAATGATGGAGTTTGGGAGTAGGGGTCTGGAGCTGACCACCAGGAAAGAATTGTTGAGACATCTTTGGTGAAAAAAAAAAAAAAGGTGTTTTCATTAAACACCGGGACAGGACCCAAGTGCAGAAAGAGCTGCACTGGGGTTTGAAGACTGACTGTTATATACTGTGCAGTTGGGGGAGATAAAAGCAAAAGGGAGGCCTCCAGAAGGACTTTCATATGCTAAAGAAGATTCCTAAGATAAAGAAGACTCCTAAGAGGCCTAGCTATTATCAAGCTAAGGGTGTTTTTCCTCTTGTAAGGCATTAACATTACAACTGTAGGAAGTTCCTGGAGAAATGTTACACTCTTTTTTTGCCTCACTATGGAGGGGAGGATAATATTGGAGTTCCAGGAAACAGGGTCTATTGGTTTCTGGAGATTTAGTCTATTGATATTATTGCCTTATAACTTACTAAGACATTTGCAAACTGATGGAGACTCCTGTCCTACAAAACTGTGATCTCTATCAATTAACTACATGTTTTGTTTCCTTTCCTCTGTTCTTGGGCAGCCAGGAGTGCCTGAGGATTGTCACATACCTCCCGCCAGGCTGGGGAGGGCAAGACACAGAGGGGTTGTTAGCCTGTGCTTTGCCCTCAGCTTGCCTTATGCTCCCCCATCATAAAGACAATGTCAACTGATATATTAATTTAATAAAGTATTTTTTGTATTTTAAAAGTACCTTTTATTAGAAGATCTTGTGTTAAAATTAGTTTAAAAGTATATTCTTTATAAAACATTAAAATAATTCTACTGAGGGGCAATAAATAAAATATGTACAATAAAAAATACATTTATCAAGGTAGCTTATTAACCCTCTTATAAGTCATTAAATAATTAATAAATACATAAATGAATCACTTCATAGAAGATAAATGGAACACTTCATTTTATCCCTCTATTCTAAGATCTGGAAAAGAAAGGAAGACAAGTACAGTGGATTGAAAGAGAACATAGGGAAATGGGAAGGGTTGAGATCAACTTTTATCAAATTGTGCTGGGTATTTTATTTTTATTTGTTTTTTATTAATTTTTTTCATGTTTATTGATTTTTGAGACAGAGAGAGAGACAGAGCATGAGCAGGGGAGGGGAAGAGAGAGACTGAGACACAGAATCAAAAGCAGCTCTGGACTCTGAGCTGTCAGAACGAAGCCGAATATGGGGCCTGAACACATGAACTGTGAGATTATGACCTGAGCTTAGGTCAGACACTTAACCGACTGAGCCATCCAGGTGCCCCTGTGCTGGATGTTTTATATTTGTTAGTGTAAGGACGCAGGTCTGAATCAATCTGACTCCATGAGACAATAAAAGGGCACACATTTCCCAAGGCAGGAGGGACCACCCTTGTAACACCCAATCAAGAAAGGCCAGCTAATACCCTTAACATTTCTGAGGGCAGGCCTAGAAATAGAAGCTATAGGTAATCACTTATTGTTTAAGGCTAGTTACACCCTACGTGAGGGTCCTGGGTCCTGGGTCCACTCTGTAATTGGTTAACACTCTAAAAGTTGTGATTGGGTCCTGCCAAAAGTAACGAACACTCTGGACAATGTGTATGGTTAGAGTTACTGCCAATGATGTTATGCGATAATGATTGGACCCTGTAACTGTGTCCAAATTTCCTGTAACTCCCCCTTCCCAAACCTGTAAGATTTAATAGATGGAGGCAGAGATGGGAGGAAAGGGACTACGTTATGGAGCCAAGAAAGCCTTTATTGGGATCTGCAATTACCGGGCGAGGTCCCATGGCCCAGGGAGTGGAGAGTCCGGGAAAGTCGCGCCTGGTACAAGAGGGGTGAGGTATTTTATGGGTGAAAGACTTCCGGTCAGGTCCTGGGAGGGCAGACCACCAAATAAGGGCACTTTAGGGACGTGGCGGGATGGGATAGGTTGCCTCCTCTATCAGGGTGGTGGGAAGCTGGGGCTCCATGATTGGCTGTTTTCAAACTGGCGCGGAACATTCCAGGTCTGCGGGTGAGGGTGGGGGTCTTCGGTGCATGGTGTTTTTCCAACCCACAGCAAAATGGCTGCTCAGTCGCCATGCTAAGGTGACTCCCAAGGTGACACTTACAAAACCCATAAAAACTCTGCTTAGCGCTTGTTCGGGGCTCTCAGCATGGATCCACTGCGCTGGTAAAGTCTGTGAGCCCGAGCTTAGCCCAGCCAGCTGAAGGCCGTAATAAAGCCCTTTGCTTTTGCATGCATGGCTCGGTCTCCCTGGCGGTCTCTGGTTTTTGAGGACGATATTGGAAACTTGGGCATAACATTAGTTCATTTAATCCTCACGTGGCATTATTATCATTGATTGGCAAATTTGAAAACTAAAGCATAGAGAAACTAAATAAGATCTTGAAAAACAATATATTGTTATACACAGACTCATGAGGTTTTGTAATCTTAAGGTGAATCTGCATCTTGGTGAGTTACAGATGGAGACTACACCAGGGGGCGTTGTCATGAAATGTACATTTTATTTGCAGCAAATAAGATCATGGGAAATAACTTCCAAAGCCGTGACTCCCTCACAGACGTGAGTGGGTTCCATTTTTTTAAGGTTTAGGATGAGTGGGTCCCATTTCTTTAGGGTTTAGGATGAATATTCAGAAAGGAGAGTTTTGTCATCGCATGTAACGGCAGGCATAAGGTTGTGCAAGCTTACTCCAAATACATGTCTATGCATGGGGTGCCTGGGTGGCTCAGTCAATAGAGAATCCAACTTCAGCTTAGCTCATGATCTCATGGTTTGTGAGTTCCAGCCCCGCATCAGGCTCTGTGCTGACAGCTCAGAGCCTGGAGCCTGCTTGGATTCTGTGTTTCACTCTCTTGGACTCTCCTTGCTGCCTCACACTACGTTGTCTCTATCTCAAAAATAAACACTAAAAATTAAACAAAAAAACCCAACAACCTGTCTATGCATGTATCTTATCTTACGTACATGAAGTGTTTGCTCCTTTTAGGGCCCAGACTTTGACATTATAATGAAGCAGAGGTAACTGTCAGACAAGGGGAAAGGGCTGTGGCCATGCTCTGAGAGCAAGGTACAGACCTTATTAACTAACTGGGGTTTGGGGCTCTTCTTGGGTAAGGAAGGCGGGGTCTTGCTTACTTTTGAAACAGCTCTTGGGGGTTTTACCACTGGTTGTCTGTGATAGGGCAGGCTGTATCAGGCATGGTAGAAACTATTGGCTTTGCATTCCCTCTGTTGCCTTAAAATCCTTGACTCCTGAGGTTTTTGCATTTCTTTGTAATTCTGACTGACATCTCTTAGAAGTTCTGCAAACAGTGTGCTTGAGCAAGTAGGGTATAGATGATGAAAATAGCTGGGGGCCTAAAATGACTTCTCTAGGGTCATGAAAGCTGTGTCTTGTCTTTCTTGGGAGACTCAGAACTCTTTCTACTTATAGTTTGAACTGATGTCATTTGAATTCAAGCTTTTTCAATTATACCACACTTTCTATCTCATGTTAATTAATAAGTTTGAAAACTAAAATAATCGCAAGGAAATTGCACAAGGAAATTCTGTTGGAAGACATATAAAGATTAGTGATATAATAAGCAATACAAATGTCAAGAAAGACTGAACCCTTGAACTTTATCACATCCTATTTCCACACCCTGTAGTTACCTCCAGAGCTAGTTGACTCAACGTTAGTCATTTCAATTTCATTCCTGACAAAATTGCATCAGATGAGAGATGAAAGGCCAATAGAGATTGTTGGTAGCAAAATCCAGCAAATAGAACCAACTCTGAAACAGTAAAGGTAAAGGTATGTAATCAATAGTTGTTTAGCCAGATTAAGAGGTGAGGAAGATAAGAGATCATTCTTAATAAGATGAAGGGGAAAAAGAGGGGGAGGTATTTTTAAAAGAAGGCAAAAAGAAAGCATTGGGAACTATTATTATATATTAAGCATTGTGTTAGACCATTTTTTCATGTCGATAATTCTGCTTTCAAAATGTTCAACTTTTTTTGTGAACTTGGAAATAAATATTTGCCTGCTGGAGGCCTGCTCCGGCAGGTCCGGGGCTCCCTGAAGGGGTAGTGGTGGACGTGAGCAATGAAGAGACACTCACGCAGTTTCTTAATTGGTCCAGCCCAGCAGCCCAGCATCGTCTTGTCCTGTATCTCATTAACTCCTGTCCTGAATCTCATTAACTCCGTATCTCCTGTATCTCCTCTGTATCCTGTATCTCCTATCTCACCAAGTCTTGGGCCTTTATTTATAGACTTATGACATCAAAAGGTGGAACTTTTACAAATAATTCTCAGTGATAAAGATGCTTTGAAAAGGGTGCAGAAACAGGTTTTACAGAGGCATTTCTTTAGAGCTATTCTAATTACAGTGAGGTAACTTACACATCATAGGATAATCAGGATATTCTCAGTGAAAAGCAGATAACATACACATTTGTTTGAACTGGTAGTAAATCTTACAACTAAGAAGATAGTAGGATGTTTTTAGTGAGAAGCAAGATAGCAAACACATTTTATAACAATGATGCTAAAATCAGTCACAGACAGGGCTAGGAGGCATTCTTTCTGGCTCACAAGAGGAAGAATACATTCGTGATGGTTAGTAAGTAAACCTTTTGTCAACCTTGTTCTTTGATGTTGAAGGTGTAAGCGCCATAGGCATGCCCTAGCAAGCCTTTGCAGGAGTTTAAGTTGTAACTACTCTTACCTATCCTCACAATGGGCACCAAATTAGCATATGTATGCACAGTAATTTGTGCCTGGCTCTTGTTTGCTTCTGTTTCCTAAGTTAGGCTTTCTCTCCAGGCCAGGGTAAACATTATCTTTGTGTTCTTTAACCCCCTTTATTTCCATGTCTTAAGTTTGTGAAGCTCAATAGAAGAGCCTTTCTTTTTTTAAAAAAATATTTTATTTATTTTTGATACAGAGCATGAGAGGGGAGAAGCACAGAGAGGAGACACAGAATCTGAAGCAGGCTCCAGGCTCCGAGCCAGCTGTCAGCACAGAGCCTGATGTGGGGCTCGAACCCAGGAACGTGAGATCTGACCTGAGCTGAAGTCGGAGCCTTAACCGACTGAGCCACCCAGGTGCCCCAGAAGAGCCTTTTGACAAACATCTGCAGTGCCTTGTTTAACTTCCTCTTCATAGAGGTGGGAATATGCTTCCTCCCATGAGGTTTCTGGGAAATATCAGTCTGATTTGGAACATTGTGAGGCCTAATCAATAGCAACAGGCTTAATTTTGTACAAGCAATGAGTTTACAGAAGGAGATGCTAGCTTCTGCCCCTGGGGCAGGAGCCATGCTACTTCTACCATTTCCTTACTGTGACTGTGTCATCCAGCAAGGCCAGGAGGCTCCCAGCATCTGCCAAGCCTCATAGCCTTAGGGATGAGCAGGAGGTAATAAAACAGCAGAATTACTTAGAAGATTAGCTATAGTTGGCACAGCCCTGATCAGTCTGGAACACAATAAAGCTATTAGCAGTAGGGGTGTCTGGATGGCTCAGTGGGCTAAGCTAAGCATCCGACTTTGGCTCAGGTCATGATTTCACAGCTTGTCAGTGAGTTCAAGGTCCGCATCAGGCTCTGTACTGACAGCTCAGAGCCTGGAGCCTGTTTCAGATTCTGTGTCTCCCTCTCTCTGCCCCTTCCCCATGCTTGCTTGCTCTCTCTCTGTATCTTTCTCCCTGTCTGTCTGTCTGTCTCTCTCTCTCAAAAATAAAATAGAAGCATTAAAAAAAAATCTACCAGCAATAGTTAGCATCAAAGAGGGCCCAATGCATTTGTTTCTCAAGTACAGAATCTTATGTAGAGATATTATTGAAATATCTTTTCAGTAAATTGACTGTCTTGAGAGAAAGTCCTGTATGTTATTTCTAATAAGAATTAAAATTCATGAACATTTTTTAGGTGAATGATATCTTAAATTTCATGTACATCATTTTACTTAATTCTGCATGCAACTCTACTCTGCAGGTACTATTATTATCTCTGTTTTATAATTTAGGAAGGAAATAAACAGCTAGCAAGGGATAAAACTGGAATTCAAACTGAAGTGTGTCTTACTCCCCTGCCAGATGCCAAGGACTTCCTGATAATGCTCCTTATATTACTACCTTTCCAATCCCCTGTGACTCATTTGGTATAATTACATTGTCCTCTGCTCCCTGTCCTAAAGTTCTTCTAGTAATTTGAGACCATAATGCCATCTCAGCTGCCCTATCTTCTAAGACTGAAGCCCTCTGCTATGATTCCAGTCTAGTGGCTGAGACCATGTGACCTATGGCCTGGCTTAACGTGGGATATCTGCCTTCCTAGTGGCTCATCAGGCAGATAAATTGTATCCTGTCGTCAGATGGGGTTTCGTCGTTGCTAATACCTTTCTTACTCTGTCTGGCATTTTGTCTAACTATGTGAGCAACTGGATGCTCTTTACCATGAACCATGGATGGGCCAAGTGAATGGTGCCCGTGGAGGGCTGAAAGAAGATTCAGTGCATTTTTATTCCATAGCTTTTTCTCTAAATTTAAGTTGAACTATGCTCTTGTCAGGCAAACATAGCTCTGAGAAAAGTTCCCTCCATTCTATTCCCCCCATTGCAACCTTAGTTAGTTAGTTAGTTAGTTAGTTAGTTAGTTAGTTAGTTAGATATTTAGTTATTTTCACCTCTTCGCCCTCCTTATATCAAAATTCCGGAGCTTCCGTGCGGTCTCCGTATTCACAGTACCCAGTTCTTCAGGTACTCATGTTTCTGACACACTTCAGGATACAAAGCCATACGATGAAGCAACATTATGTCAGAGCCCCCATGCACTTACCATTTGACCACATAGTGAAAGACATGACATTGGCTACACACTTCTCAGCCTCAGTGTATCACATCTGTTGACTGAGACCTTTATCTCTAATTCACAGACTCCTTGAGCTGTCTTCTGAGGTTTGCACTCATGGGGCACCAATTCCTCTAGCTCTTTAAACAAATGATTTCCCTGAGAAATTCCCTAGAAATTCCTAGAAGAGAGCTTGCTTCGGGACCATAATTTTAACTTCTTGGTTTCCAAGGGCCATGAAAAGATCAGACTGTATGTCCCATAGATTTTGGAGACCTGTTCATACCAAGGACAGCGCTCCAGAGATTAGGGAAAGCAGTTGAGGCTCCAAGAAATCATTTAATTCCAAATTAATTGTTATTTTAAGTCCACCGTTCCTTTGTTTCTTCGTTTTTTTCTTATCATCAATGAAGTTGTTTTTCCTGTCTTTATTATTGAAATATAGAAAGATGCAGAAACACGAAGTGTACAACTCAATTGATTTTTACCTATGTATACAACCAAGTAACAATCAAGGATATGCTAAAGCTCTATATCTGATTGTTAATTTTTCTCTTTCCTTTTAGTTGTTACTTTTTCTTTGTGTATTTTGAAGTTTCCTATTAGATGTATAAACATTAAAATTGTTATGACCTCTTGGGGCATGTGGGTGACTCAGTCAGTTGAGCATCCTACTTTGACTCAGGTCATGATCTCTCAGCTCATGGGTTGAAGCCAAATGTTGGATTTTGTGATGGCAGCTGGAGGCAGCTTCAGATTCTGTCTCCCTCTTTGCCCCTCCCCCACTCATCCACTCTCTCTGTCTCTCTCTCTCTCTCTCAAAAACAAACATTAAATTTTTTAAGTTATGACTTCTTGATGAATTGATTCATGCAAAGTGTCTCCTTTTTTCTTGAGGCTATATCTTGCTTTAAATTCCATATGCTCTGATAATATGGCCACAATCACCATATATATTGTTATACGTGACATTTCTTTTTCTCTCTTTTTATACTTTACCTGTGTCTTTGTATTTCATATGGAACTTTTATAATTGACCTGTTTTTTAATCCACGGTGACTAGTGCTGTTTGTAATTGGAGTCTTTAGCCCATTATATTTAATGAAATTATTTATACATTTAGTTTTATGTCTATCATTGTTTTATTTGTCCCCTCATTGTCCCATCTGTTTTTTCTTTTGTTATGTAGCTTTACATATTTTTTACAATCTTTAAATCAAATAAGTTCAACTGTTTCAGTATTCTATTTCATTTCCTCAGTTGGACTGTCGGCTATACTTCTGTGTCTTCGTTTTTTGTACTTGCTTTCTGGGTTATCGTATGCAACCTTATTTTCCACCTTGAAATAATATTATACTTTCCCATAGGTAATGTAAGAAACTTTTAACAGTATACTTCCATTTATAGCATTTAAAAATAGTGTGCAGTTATTGCTAAGTACATATTTCTACCTATATTACAAATCTCTCAATACATTGGAATTCTTTTACTTTGAAAAGTAAATTAGCAGAGCACCTGGATGGCTCAGTCAGATAAGTATCTGACTCTTGGTTTTGGCTCAGGTCATGATCTAAGAATCGTGAGATCGACCCCTATGTCAGCTCTATGATGGGCAGAAAGCCATCTTAAGATTCTCTTTCTCCCTCTTCTGCTCACTCTGTCTCTCAGGAAAAAAAAAAGTAAATTATCATGTTCAGAAATTAAGAAAGATAAAAAAATATTTTATGTTTACTCACATTCATCCTTCTGAGCATCTTTCCTTCATTTATTGTGTGCAGGTCTCATGGCTATGACTTCTAAGGTTTTATTTATCTATAAATGTACTTATCTTGCCTTTTCTTTTGAAAGATAGTTTTGACAAATATTGAATTCCAGGCTGACAAGTTATATTTCCAGAACTTTCAAAATATGATTCTATTGTCTTGCATCTTAGCATTGTTTAACATTGTTTCTTTATTTCTATTATCTTCTTACTCTGCCTGCTTTTAACATAGCTCTCTTTTTCTTCAGAATTTGACCGTGATGTGTCTGGGTTTCAGGTTATTAAGACCTTTTGACGCCTACTACTTTTTACTACCCTCTAGAAAATAATGACTTTTATTTTGTACAGGACATTCTCATTTTTACATACATTAATGTATTTAATATTTTTCCATATTCTAACTAGGGACAAATAAATCTCTGAATTATATTATTCAAAATAATGAGAAAATAGGTTTCTATTTTTAAGTGTAAATTCCAGTGAGTTAACATACAGTGTAATATTAGTTTCAGGTGTACAATTTAGTGATTCAATACTTCCTTCCATACAACACCCAGTGCTCATCAATAACAAATGCACTCCTTAATTCCCATCACCTATTTCATCCATCCTCCAACCCACCTCCCCTCTGGTAACCATCAGTGTGTTCTCTACAGTTAAGAATCTGGTTCTTGGTTTTGCTCTCTCTCTTTTTTCCCTATGGCAAGATTTCATTCTTTTTTATGGCTGAAAAATAATACTTCATTGTATGTATATATCACATCTTTAAAAACATTTTTTAATTTTTATTTTTGAGAGAGAGAGAGAAAGAGAGAGACAGAGCATGAGCAAGTGAGGGGCAGAAGGAGAGAGGGAGACACAGAATCCGAAGAAGGCTCCAGGCTCTGGGCCCTGATCAAACTCACAAGCTGTGAGATCATGACATGAGCCGAAGTCAGATGCTTAACCTACTGAGACACCCAGGCGCCCCTGTACTTCATCTTCTTTATCCATTCATCAGTCGATGGACATTTGGGATCTTTCCATACTTTGGCTAATGCTGATACTGCTGTTATAAACATAGGGGTGCAACTGCCCCTTCAAAACAGCACTCCTGTATCCTTTCGATAAATACGTGGTAGTGCAATTGCTGGGTTGTAGGGTATTTCTATTTTTAACTTTTTGAGGAAACTCCATACTGTTTTCTAGAGTGGCTATACCTGTTTGCATTCCCATTAACAATGCAAAAAGTGTTCCTCTTTCTCCCCATCTTTGCTAACATCTGTTGTTGTCTGAATTGTTAATTTTAGCCATTCTAACAAGTGTGAGGTGGTATCTCATTGTGGTTTTAATTTGTATTTCCCTGATGATGAGTGATATTGAGCATGTTTTCATCTGTCTGTTAGCCATCTTGATGTTTTCTTTGGAAAAGTGTCTATTTGTGTATTTTGACATTTCTTCACTGGATTTTTTTTCAGTTTGATAGGGTCTTTATAAATTTTGGATACTAATCCTTTATCTAATATGTCATTGGCAAAAATCTTATCCCAATCTGTCAGTTGCCTTTTAGTTTTGCTGATTGTTTCCTTTACTGTGCAGAAGCTTTTCATTTTGATGGTTTTCTGTCTCACATTTAGGTATTTTATCCATTTTGAGTTTATTTTTCTGTATGGTGTAAGAAAGTGTTCCAGGTTCATTCTTCTGCATGTTGCTGTCCAATTTTCCAACACCATTTGCTAAAGAGACTGTCTTTTTTCCATTGGATGTTCTTTTCTACTTTGTCAAAGACTAGTTGGCCATATGTTTGTGGGTCCATTTCTGCGTTCTCTATTCTGTTCCACTGATCTGAGTGTCTGTTTTTGTGCCAGTACCATACTGTCTTGACGACTACACCTTTGTAATCCAGCTTGAAGTCCAGGAGTGTGATGCCTCCAGCTTTTGTTTTCTTTTTCAGGATTGCTTTGGCAAAGAAATAAAAATGATATAAATTAGCAAGGAGGAAGTCAAACTCTCACTCTTTGCAGATGACATGACACTCTATGTGGAAAACCCAAAGACTCCACCAAGAAACTGCTATAGCTGATCCAAGAATTCAGCAAAGTTGCAAGGTATAAAATAAGTGAACAGAAATCAGTTGCATTTCTATACATGAATAATGAAGCAGCAGAAAGAGAAATCAAGGACTCGATCCCATTTTCAATCGCACCCCAAACCATAAAATACCTAGGAATAAATCTAACCAAAGAGGTGAAAAATCTATACACTGAAAACTATAGAAACCTTATGAAATAAATTGAAGAACACACACACACACACACACACACACACACACACACATACACACACAAGGTAAAAAACATTCCATGCTCATGGATTGGAAGAACAGATATTGGTAAAATGTCAATACTATCCAAAGCAATCTACATATTCAATGCAACCTCTCTCAAAATAACACATGCATTCTTCACACAGCTAGAATAAACAATCCTCAAATTTGTGCAGAACCTGAAAAGACCCCAAATAGCCAACGTTTGGATCTACTTAAAGTAGGGTTCATTCAAAAATTGACTCTTATATGAAGATTAGCATGATGGGTATCTTTTTTGTTCTCTCTCTCTCTCTCTCTCTCTCTCTCTCTCTCTCTTTCTGTGTGTGTGTGTGTGTGTGTGTGTGTGTGTGTGTGTGTGTGTGTACTTTCAGTAAAAATGCCTGTAAAAGTGTGGAGGAATCTTGACTGGTTAGATAGATAATCTGATATTCAAGGCAGTTGCAATGGATAGCCCTGCCAATCCTACAGAAAACTCTGGAACTGGAATAGCCCTTCAGAGTTATCCTAGACTGAGGCAAAGAGGCAAGACTGATATACTCCTGCAACAACAGGTCACTGAATGAGATCTGCTCTACCAACCAAGAGCATAACTTGGGTGAGGCAGCTGCATTTGGATCAGAAAAATTCCAGGGACACTTGGGTGGCCCAGTTGATTAAGTGTCTGACTCTTGATTTCAACTCAGGTCATGATCTCACAGACTGTGAGTTGGAGGCCCACCTTGGGCTCTCTGCTGGCAACACAGAGCCTGCCTGAGAGTCACTCTCTTCCTTTCTGTGTCCCTCCCTTGCCAATTCTCTCTCTCTCTCTCTCTCTCTCTCTCTCTCTCTCTCTCAAAATCAAATAAATAAACTTTAAAAAATATAATTAAAGAAAAAATCCAGAAGGACTCAGCTATATTTCAATAGCAGCCAGCATTCAGCTCTTCAATTGTGCCGACTGCATTTATTAGTCTGCCTAGCACCACTTATATCCAACTGCTTTGTCTTATAAATTCATCCAGTCTGGGAATAGCCCCTCCAGTGTTTGGGTTGATTCCTTTGCCCGAGGAAACATAAATATAAAAGGATAGAGAATGAACCTTAACAGACATCACTCACACGTCTGGATCTCCATTCCCATTTGCCTCATGTACCTGGCTGCCATCATGGGCAACAGCACCATTCTCTTCATCATTAAGACAGAGCCCTCACTTCATGAACCCATGTATTATTTCCTGGCTCTGTTGGCCATCTCTGACTAGGGCCTTTCATTTTCCTCCCTTCCTACCATGCTGAGAATCTTCTTGTTCAATTCCATGGGAATTTCACCCAATGCCTGCTTTGCTCAAGAATTCTTTATCCATGGATTCACTGTCATGGAATCCTCAGTGCTTCTAGTTATGTCTTTGGATTGCTTTCTTGCCATTCAGAATCCCCTGAGATACAGTGCTCTCCTCACTGGCAACAGAGTTGCTAAAATGGGACTGATCTTAGCCACCAGGAGCACTCTTTTAATGCTTCCATTCCCTTTCACTCTAAGGAGATTAAAATATTGTCAGAAGAATCTCCTTTCTCACTCATACTGTCTGCATCAGGATACCATGAAGCTGGCCTGCTCTGACAACAAGATCAATGTTATCTATGGTTTCTTTGTTGCTCTCTGTACTATGCTGGACCTGGCATTAATTTTTCTGTCATATATGCTGATCTTGAAGACTGTACTCAGCATTGCATCTCTAGCAGAAAGGCTTAGGGCCCTCAATACTTGTGTCTCCCACATCTGTGCTGTGCTCGTTTTCTATGTACCCATCATCACCCTGGCTGTCATGCACCGCTTTGCCAAGCACAAAAGCCCACTAGTGGTAATTCTTGTTGCAGATATATTCTTGTTGTTGCCGCCCCTAATGAACCCCATTGTGTATTGTGTAAAAACTCAACAAATCCTGGAAAAGGTCTTGGGAAAGTTGTTTAACATGTGTAGGAGATAAAAATTTGAATGTCCAAGTAATAAATTATCAACGAGTAAGTATTATTTGGCACCTATTTTAGTGCCACAGTGGTCACTATCTGGTGGAGGACTGTGGGAGAGTGAAAAGCTGTGCAATACAGGATTTACAATAAAGTCAGGAAGACAATATTTAACAGGAAAGGTGAAATAATCAGGTGATATATGATATGATTCACAAATGATTTGTTAATATTTTGAGCAGTTGAAACAAAACACTATATAAAGGAGCAGTTGGGTTTGAGCCATGCCTTAAATAGTGTATAAAATTAGATCGAGATTATTATTCAAGCAGCATTTATTAAATTTTCATATGAAAATGTACTCTCATTCTACTATCAAGGATAACTAAATGAGCAAGGCACATAGCAGCTATGAGGGCTATTAATCTGACCAGAATAAAGAGAAAATTTTGCAAATACCGAAGGATAATTTTGAACAGTGTGAAAGCACCAGATTTTGGAGTACTTGAAAAGTCTAAATCCAGAAGATACTTGGGAGATAATTTATTCTCTACAACAAATACCTAACAGAGTAAATCAAATGTTATGAATGGCATGTCTGAGAGCATGAGCAAGATGGATTAATATTGAAAGATTAAAGAAGGGATCAATAGGAGATTGCATCAATAATCCCAGAATGAAGTGATTCTGGGAATGGGCAGAGACAGACTAAAATCATTTAGTTTGCTTTCTGTTATTTTTATAAAATGAATATAATTTATAAGAAATTCACACGATTCCACTAAACAATGAAGGTGCATACATGTGTGACTGAATATTTAAAGACATACATGGTGAGGTGCGCCTGGGTGGCTCAGTCAGTTAAGAGTTTGACTTGATTTTAGCTCAGGTCATGGGCCATGGTTGTGACATCAAGTCCCATGTTGGGCTTTGTGCTGGGCATGAAGCCTACTTGGGATTCCCTTTCTCCCCCTCCCTATGCCTCTCTGTCTCTCTCTGTCTCTCTCTTCTCTGTCTCTCTCCTGCTCACTTATGTGCACTCTCTCTCTCAAAAATAAAAAATGAAATGAAATGAAATAATAAAATACAGACATGTTGAAATAGGAGACTGGCATACTATTCATCTGCCATGATTAGAAAGGTAACATTGCCCTCATTTGCCAAAGAATAATACTTGGTTGTAGACATGGAAGTAAATATATATTTTAAGCAAGGCTTATTCATCAAACTGTGAAGATCCTCCCTTATTAAGATATCTCAAATATTTCTTTTCACTCATTGATTCTTCCGCAGCTTTCCTAGTTCAGATTTAAATTTTCCTTTGGATTAGCCTATCATCTTGTGCATTGAGATAAACTATTTAAAGGATCTTTTAAAAATATAAATGTCATCACACTTAAAATCCTTCAATTGAAGTTCAATAAGTTACAAGGTAGTGGCAAGGCTCCATATTTGCACAAAAGCTTTCCATTATTCAATGCCTGCTTTTGTCTACTATTTTATCTGTTAATTCTCTGGTTTGTACTCCAACAGTGTAATATAGATATCACACTGTTACTTATATCTAATCCTTTGCTTATGTTATATTGTATGTCAGGATGCTGTATTACTTTTTTATTGCTGCATAACAATCATCCTAATCTTAATGGCTTACAATAACACAAATTTATTATCTTACAATTCAATAGGTTAGAGGTCTGATATGAGTTTTACTGAGCAAAATTGAGTGTTGGGAAGCCTGCATTTCTTTCTGGAGGAATTGAGTGATTACTAAAATTGCAGACATGAGGACTGGGGTCCCGTCTCTTTGGGGCAAACTGCCTTTGTTCTAAAGCCTTATGCTATGTCTTCCAGGATACAAAGGAAAAATAACAAATTGAAAGCAATTGGCTGTTTGGGAATAATGATAGGCCAGATGTGCAAAGTAGTAGTCCATAGGACAGAATTGTAGAATAACGGTTTATTTCATTCATGTAACTGTGGAGTATTTAAAAATTGAACTAAGATAGTGTTCACCACAGATCATACCCCACCACTTGCTATTTGTGCTCCACAATCTTTCCTCACTTCTTGACATTGTTGAGTGACCTTCACAGGGATTTGAGTTTATGACTCCAGTTCTAAGTTTTCTTTGAGAGAGATAAGTGAGAGAGTCATCTTGCCCACTATAGGTTTAATATACAATTCCAGCTCATGAATTTTATTTCCATGCCTTCTTTTTTCAAACTCCAAATACCTCAATGAGAATCATAATAATAATACCTCACAATTATTGATCATTTACCAAGTGTCATATATTGTACCAGATGCTTTACATAACATATGGTACCTTATTACATTTGTTCTTCTATTAACTCATTAGGAGGTATTATTATTTATCCCTGTTTGGCGGATGAAAAAGTAGCAGTTTATAGGGATTAAAAAAAAAACCTTCCCTGGGTGCATAGCTAGTAATCTGAATGTAATCAGGATTCATCTCAGGCTGACCTATTCTGGAGCTTGAGTTCTTAACCACTACCCACTCTCGGCGTTAAATTGGCAACTGGAGCTCCATATCTTCAAAATGCAATTAATTAATTCCTCCCTTTAAGTCTGTTCCTTATAAGATATTCTTTATCTCATTAAAAAGAACTGTCATACACTTAATTCTTCAGAAGTCAAACCAGGAAGTGATATTCCTTCCTTCCTGACTGTTAAAGCCACACATACAATAAATACCATATCACTAAAATTCCAAGTCATGAATTTCTTTTTTCTATGTATCTCATGATACCATTCTCTCTTCGTGCCAATGGTACCATAGTGCTTGATGATTTTTTTTTTGCCTGAATTGCCACAACACTTCTTACTTGCTTTTCCTTTATCGACCCTTCCCTAATGCATTCTCTATATCATAGCCTGACTGAGAATCTTAAAGTGCAAATATGATTATGTTACTTCCCTGGGCAAATTCTTCATTGGGTTCCCTTTACTCTAAAGGTATAGTTTCTATTCTGTGGCTTGGCCTATGTACACCTTCTCAGCTAACTCTATGCCTAACTCGCAGTCTAATCTCCTGCCACACTTTTAATTTTTTCTGCTACCACTATCTGGTATTTATCTCAGTTCTATAAATCTGCTAAATTCTTCATCCTTATATCCTTTTCTTTAGTGGAATACAGAGGGAGGAAAATATAATGTGCAGTGTCTAGTAAATGAGTAAAGGCCAAATCTATAGGCTCCATAAAAGAATATTAATTTTTCTAGTAACAACAGAAGTTGTTGAGGTTATAAGCAGAATGGTAAGCAGATTTGCATTTCAAAAACAGTAGCAGGACATTTAGGTTCTTTCCATGATTTGGCTATTGTTGACCGTGCTGCTATGAACATTGGGGTATATGTGCTCCTATGCATCAGCACTTCTGTATCCCCTGGGTAAATCCCTAGCAGTGCTATTGCTGGGTCATAAGGGAGTTCTATCGATAGTTTTTTGAGAAGCCTCCACTGTTTTCCAGAGCGGCTGCACCAGTTTACATTCCCACCAACAGTGTAGGAGGGTGCCTGTTTCTCCACATCCTCGCCAGCATCTATAGTCTCTTGATTTGTTCATTTTAGTGACTCTGACGTGGTATATATATATACAATGGAGTACTATATGAGAATGAGGAAGAATGAAATATGGCCATTTGTAGCAACGTGGATGGATCTTGAGGG
>NC_043710.1:51226081-51232029 GCF_006229205.1 Suricata suricatta
TGCATTCATAGGTCTAACAGAAGAGACCTGGCAGGGGACCATGGGGAGAGGAAGGGGGAAAGAGAGCGAGAGTGAGGGACACAGATCAAGGGAGACTACTGAATACTGAAAATGAACCATGGACTGAAGGGGGAGGGGGAGAGAGGGAGGGAGGGAGTGATGGTCTTGGTGGGGGGCACTTGTGGGGAGAAGCACTGGGTGTTATATGGAAACCAATTTGACAATAAACTATTTAATAAATAAATAAATAAATAAATAAATAAATAAAAACAGTAGTAGGAAGAGTTAGAGACACAAGAGGAATAGACATTAAGCTATTGCATTTATCTAGTAAATGTGTCAAGAAATAGAGATAAACATTCAGTTTCAATTCTATTAGATTGGGGAGTCTGGTATCTTTGAGAGTCACTGCATTTGCTTTTCTCTCTGCCTAGGAGGCCTCACTGTCAATTCCATCCTATCTACATATGAGAGAATGAACAGGGTCTATCTCTTGCATAAAAGAATACCAGATGCATAGAAAGTACACATTCCATATATGTTACAGAAAAGATATCACAGAATGAAATAATGTACATGGCTATTCTGGGTGTCTGAAAATCAGTGCTTAATAAAACTTCTGTAATATATATATATATTTCTAGAGAAAGATCTACTCCTTTCTGGAAAATTTCAAAATACCAAGAAATGACTTATGTTAATAAAGTATAGGAGGAGATTGTATTCTTTTATTACCTCATTATTTTTATATCTTAATAAAAGAAACATCTGTTATAATAGTTCTGAAATATTTTGGCCATAGATTCCTTTAAACTCTTAACAATTATTGAGAATCCTACAGATCATTTATTCATAGGCATTATTTCTATTGATATTTATCATATTAGAGATTAAAACTGGGTCATATTACTTACATATTAATTCATTAAACTAACAATAATAAGGGGTGCCTGGGTGGCTCAGTCAGTTAAGCATCTAACTTCAGCTCAGGTCATGATTGCATGGTTCATGAGTTTGAGCCCTGCATGGGGCTCTGTGCTGACAGCTCAGAGCCTGGAGCCTGCTTCAGGTTCTGTGTCTCTGTCTCTCTCTCTGCCCCTCTCCCATTTATTTGCACTCTGTCTCTCTGTCTCTCTCAAAAATAAATAAACGTTAAAATATTTTAAAAATAAAAGAAAATAACAATAGGAAGCCCATTGCATATTAATATAAGTAGCATAGTTTTGACCAATAACAGAATAAAACAAAACTGAAATAATTTAGTGAGAAGAGTAGCATTAGTTCCCCAGAGCGTATTCATCCACATAACTGAACTCTCTGGGGATCTAACATATGACAAGGTGACTATGGTTAATAATACTGTCTGCTGTTTGTAATATTTGTCAAGAGTTGATACCCATTGTATAGTTTTCCCTAACTCTGTACTATTGCTCCAAGTTAGATTTCTAGGCCTGTCCTTTCTCACAGTGTTCTATATCCAACACTGAAAACATCCTATCAACTGTGCCTTCTAAGTATGTTCCAAATTTGTCCACATGTCTCCATCTCTATTGGTACTACCTTAAGTCTAACAATATTATCTCCTATCTGAGCTAAAGTGTCTCTTCTAATTCTTCTCCCACTGTCTAGTCTTGCTTTTTGACTTTTTGGGCAATTTTTTTAAAAACTTGAGGATAGTTGACACACAATATTTTCTAAAGATTTTTTTTAATTCAATGGTTATTCATTTTTGAGAGAGAGACAGACAGACAGACAGAGACAGAGACAGAGCATGACTGTGGGAGGGGCAGAGAGAGAGGGAGACACAGAATCCACAGTAGGCTCCAGGTTTTGAGCTGTCAGCACAGAGCCCAACATGGGGCTCAAACTCACAACTGGTGATATCATGACCTGAGCCAAAGTTGGACACCCAGGCACCCCAACACACAATGTTAACTTCAGGTGTACAACATAGTGATTTGAAAAGTTTATATGTTATGCTGCACTCACCACAAGTGAGCTATCATGTCTCCCTATACAATGCTATTACAATACCATTGACTATATCCCCTATGCTATACTTTTATTCCTGTTATTTATTTATTCCATAATTGAAAGCTTGTATTTTCCTCTTTCCTCCATCCTTTTGCCCATCACTCTACCCCATCTCCTTTGGCAATTATTAGTTTGTTTTCTGTATTTAGGTCTGATTCTGCTTCTTACCTGTCTGTTTATTCATTTGTTGTGTTTTTTAGATTCTGCATATAAATGAAATCATATGGTATTTTTCTTTCTCTGTCTGACTTTATTTCATTTAGCAAATTGGCCTCTAGGTTTATCCATGTCTTTGCAAATGTTTTGATGAAGTAACCTGGTCACATACCAGCTTCAGAGAGCAATTAAATCATCTTATCCTTCAGGCTTCTTTCGAATGCTGAAATGACTGATACCTATTTGAATACGAGGCATGTATTATATTTTTAAAGGAAATTACATAAATAATGAGACTGCATAGGATAACTGAAGTAAGCATTTCTTTTTTTTAATGTGTATTTAGAGACAGAGAGCACACACACACACACACAAGCAGGGGGGAGGGGGCAGCGAGACGGGGAAAGAGAATCTGAAGCAGAGTCTGCTCTAACAGCAGAGAACCTGATGTGGGGCTCAATCTCTTGAACCAAAAGATTATGACTTGAGCCAAAATTGGACACTTAATCCACTGAGCCACCCAGATCCCCCAAAATGTATTTCTTGCTTGGAATTTTATTTCCTTAATGCAGTCTGTGCACTTGGGGTTTGAGAAAAATGGGAAAGATAGTGGTAGGTAAAGTCCTTCAAAACTTGGGCATCAATATGGAGAAAAACAGAAGGAAGAGCAGATAATCTGTATAGGCCTATATCTATTAAAGAAAGTGAATTAGTAAAAACCTGCCAAAACAGAAAGTACCAAGGCTATATGGGCTTACTGTGAGTTTTACAACAAAATATTTAATGAAGAAATGATACTGAGTATCTGCAATGTCTCCAGAAGACATAAGCAGAGAGAATACTTCTGAATTCCTTCTGAGGCCAGCATCATCTTAACACCAGACAGACATTACAAGAAAAGAAGCTACAGATAAAAATGTCTCATGACACAGATGCAAAAATCCTCAATAGAATATTAACAAATGAATTCAACAATGCATAAAAATAATTATATGCCATGATCAAGTGGGAATTAACCCAGGTATTCAAGGATGGTTCAATATTTAAAAATCAGCTGAGGTAATCCATCACATCAATAGACTAAAGAAGAAAAATCACAATCATTTCAATAGATACAGGAAATAAAATTGACAAAATCCAATACCCATTCATGATAATAACTCTTAGCAAACTAGAAATAGAGGGGAACATCTTCAACTTGACAAAGAACACATACAAAGCACCTACAGCTAGTATCATACTTATTGGCAAAGCACTAGACACTTTCCTGCTAAGATTAGGAACAAGACAAGGATGAGCCCTCTCACCACTTCTTTTCCATTGTACTGGAGTCCTAGTTACTGCAATAAGACAAGAAAACATATACTGATTGGGAAGGAAGAAATTAAACTGTTTTTTTTTTGCATATGACATGATCATCTATGTAGAAAATCCACAAGAACTGAGAAAAACAAAAACCAACCAAAAACCTTGGAACTGACCATATGTCTGGTCAGTGATTATATCCAGGTTGTAGGATACAAGATTAATATACAAAAGTCTGTGTTTATTTGTATATTAGCAATGAGCAAATGGAATTTGAAATAAAAAACACATTGCCAATTATGTTCACACCCACAAAATCATTTACTTAGGTATAAATCTACCAAAATAGATAGAATATCTATATAAGGAAAAGTACAAAACTGTGATGACAGGAATCAAGAACTAAATAAATGGAGAGATTCCATGTTCGTGGAAAGGCTGATGCAATGCAATGTTTTCAAGATGTCAGTTCTTCTTGATCTATATATAGATTTAATGCAATCCCATTAAAATACCAGCAGTTAATTTGGTGGGTATCAACAAACTGATTCTAAAGTCCATATGAAGAGGCAACATACCCACAAGAGCCCATTCAATGTTGAAAAAGAGCAAAGTTGGGGACACCTGGGTGGCCTGGTTGGTTCTGACTTTTGATTTCAGCTAAGGTCATGATCCCAGGGTTGTTGTGGGATTGAGCGCTGGGTCGGGATCCACCCTGAGAATGGAGTCTGCCTAAAATTCAATTCTCTCTCTCTCTCTCTCTCTCTGTCTCTCTCTCTCTGTCTCTCTCTGTCTCTCTCTCTCTCTCTCTCTCTGTCTCTCTCTCTCTCTCTCTCTCTGTCTCTCTCTCTCCCTCTGTCTCTCTCTCTCTCTCTCTCTCCCTCTCCCTCTTTTTCCCTTCCTCCCTCTCCCTCTCTCTTTTTTCCATTTCTCTTTCTTTCTTCTTCTCCCTCTCCCCCTATCCCTTGCTCATGCTCTCAGTCTCTCTCAAATAAAAAAAAGAAGAACAAAGTTGGAGAATTGACAGTGTCCAACTCCAAGACTTACTATAAGGCTACAGTAAGACAGTGTGGTATTGGGAAAAGACTAGACATAAAGATTAGTGACACAGAATAGAAGACCCAGAAATAGACGCATATATAGTCAACTGATCTTTGGCAAAGGAACAAAGGCAATACAATAGAGCAAAGATAGTTTCTTCAACAAATGGTGCCAGAATAACTGGTCATTCACATGCAGAAAAGAAGCCAAACACAGACATTATACCCATTACAAAAACTAACCTAAAATGGATGATAGACCCAAATAGAAAATAGGAAACAATAAAATTAAAGACAAGAAGGAGAAAAAAATCTCAATGACCTCAGGTGTGGCAATGATTTTTAAATACATCAACAGCACAGCTCATAGAAGACTTGATAAGCTGCCAGCAGTCATGCTGTCTCTGTTTCCCTGTACCAAATACATTATTCTTTCTATGGTCCAAGTTTATATAAAGTCCTTAAGTGGGGAGAAGGCATGTGGCCTTTGGTCTACTTAACTCTTTTCCTGGTCCTGTATCAGCAGAGCTAGACCAACCTCAGAAGCCACGAGGTGATGGAACATCTCAGGAGAGATTCTCCTTATTTCTTTGTCTTTTGGACAAGACACTCTTCAGCCCACAGAATAAAGAAGTTTTAACCTCTAGTCTATTTCTTGGTTCATAAATTCTCTTGCATAATATCTTCATTGGGGTATACATTTGGTCCTATTCTCTTCCAATTTTCTCTGCAGAGAGAGAGGTTCTGTAAAGTGAGGGAGAGCAAGGGGAGGTCACTGAGTGCTTCCCAGCTGCAGCAAGTTTTCTCCTAAAATACCTCAAATTAGTATGCTATTATGAGGATTGATTTCTCTTTTAGGACTACCCAATCTAATCTACATTAGAAGTGTCTAATCTTCCTACTGGCATTTGCCCCCCCCCTTTTTTTTTTCTGGTTTGCATTTAAAAGGTCCCTCACCTGGGCACCTGGGTGGCTCAGTTAAGCTTTAGTCTTCAGACTTCAGCTGGGTCATGATCTCACAGTTCTTGGGGTTGTGCTCCATGACTGGCTCTGTGCTCCATGTCCTGTCTTTGGATACTGTATCTCCCTCTCTCTCTGACACTCCCCTGCACTCTCTTTCAAAAATAAACTTTAAAAATACATTAAAAAAATTAAAAGGTCCCTCACCTTAACTGTACATAGCTCTGCTTAAGCTGCCTGACTAACTGAAGCTAGGATTTAAGTGTTTCTCCTTAATGCTCAAGTTTATTCTCTGATGATGGAATGGGGGGATGTATAGCCTTATTTTATGCCATCACACTGGTCTGAAGTCTGTTTATTTTACAAACGTGTAAGCAAACAAGACCACAGGTATTGGCTTGAGATAGCTTAAGGAGAAGGGAGTTATTGGAAGACTGTTAGGAACTTAATAGG
>NC_043710.1:51232129-51235080 GCF_006229205.1 Suricata suricatta
CATCCCGGCAGTGCACATCTCCCACAGTTTTCTGTTGTGTCTGACACTGGCTCAACAGTCTGAGCCCAAGAAAGAGCATCGGACAACTCAGCTTGGCTCACATACCTGGCCCCTGGTCCTGTGAGTTAAGGAGGGCAAGGATCTGTTTCCTTCAGCTTCAGTAATGGAATGTGGTCATCTGGAATTACTTGCCCACCACGATCACACACAGTCTGATGTGTGCATTTCAAAAGGAAACTTGCATGCTCTCAGGGCTGTCAAAACAAAAGAAATGCCAACCAGAACTGTGTTTTCAAATGGACCAGTTGAAATGTAGGAGAAAGGGATTGAGAGGTGAGGAAGAGAGGAAATAGGGAAGAGAGTAAAACAATGGGAGTAGTTAAAAGAGCAGGAACCATTCACTCAAGAAAAATTTTTTGGCAATAGGTTCGTCAACATACAAATCATCATGACTTTTTTTTTGTGTGTAACATGATCTTTAAAGCTCTCTGAAAGCTCAGAGTATGGAAAGCACGCATCTTGGTGATGTTAGAAGTATAGTGACCCTCTTTCACCACCAGAGGGTGCTTTCTGTATAAATAGTATGCTGTGGATTCTGGGGGTATTCCCAAACACCCACTGTTTGCAGAGTGCTTTCTTGTAACAATCATTCAAGAAATATTGAGTGCTATTGGAGATGAGAAATGTGAACTCAGAGGAGAGACAGCTAACCAACCTATATAGATAGGGAAGCCAAGGTTTCTTAATAACAGCTCTGGCTTGTGCACAAGGAACTGATAGAAATTCAAAGGGGAATTCAACTTAAGATAGAACCACAAAAGAGGTAGAGAGGCTTGAGAAGGCACAGTGCCTTCTAGGAATCACAAGTGGTGGGATGGGAATGGAAGAGAGGGAGCGTATTATAGGTAGAGGAAACAGAATAAACAAAGGTGTCCAAAATGTGTGGATAAGTTGTGTCAGGGACAGGGCAGGGGAACAGGCGGCTCCCAACACTAATCAGCAAAGCACTCTGAGGTTTGGTGCCCAGGAGAAATGTAAGTTACAAGAGGGTAGATTTTGGTAGCTGTCTGGGAGACAGCTGGGAAAAACCGTGCAAACTTGCTATACCCTCACCAGGAATTTTCACTCAACTGGTGAGTTCAGATAGCTCCCAACATTACACTACATATATAGAAGAATAAGAGAAAATGGATAGCCTACCGTACCGATGTATTCAATCTGCTTGTATATTATTCAGTGATTCTAGAAATTATTATCGTGTCCATATGGCATGTCAAATGTTGGGTTAGCACTTTAGATATCTTATCTCATTTAATCCCTAGTATAACATGAAGTAGCATGATGCCCATTTTACTGATGATGAAACTAAGAATCAGAGAAATTAAGTCTCTTGCCCAAGGTTTTCAGGATAGAAACTAAAGGGCCTTGGAGTTAATTTTCTATTAAATATGACCATGTCTTTATATCATGCAGGTCTCTGTTCAAATGTAATCTCAGAGAAGATGTTCCAAGTAGCCTCCTCACTCTGTGTCCAACAATTTTTGCCTTATTTTTCTTTGTAGTATGTACTATTACATTGTGTATATTTTGCTATTTGTATCTCCCACTAGACTATGATTCTTGTGTGAGCTCTTGGCTATATTACTTACTGTTTATTATAACACTATGCATAATACAGCCTGGCATGTAACTCTTAGCCTCTGTTCTATATAGTGCTTCTCATAGGTTAGGAAGATTTCATTTTTAAATGCCCTGATACCAAAGAGTGTGGGGCACAGAGGTTGTAAATGCAACGTACCAAATAATATGTGAACTGCTGGTCCATACTTCTTTAAAAGTAGAGTTTAATTTGCAGATAGTAAGATAAACCTTAAGTGTGTGTGTATTTTCACAGATGGTATATACTTGTGTAACCACTGCCCAGGTCAAGATACAGAACCTCTTTAGCCCTGAGGGAAGTCTCTTGTCTTATCTCCCAGTTGATATCCTATCTCCCAGAAGTAAGTTTTCTTTTTTTTAAATGTTTTTATTTATTTATTATTGAGACAGAGAGAAACAGAGCATGAGCGGGGGAGGGTCAGAGATAGGAGACACAGAATCCGAAGCAGGCTCCAGGCTCTGAACTGTCAGCACAGAGCCCGACACAGGGCTCAAACCCACAAACAGCCAACCAAGCACCCCTAACTTTTCTGATTCCTGTCACATAAATTAGTTTGCTGGGTCTTGAGCTTTATATGAATGTAATCTGTAGTTTGTACTTTGGCATTTTTCACCTTTTGGATAATATTTTGGAGATGTATCTATGTTGTGTATTTCAGTCGTTTATTTTGTTGTTGTTGTTGTTGTTGTTATGTCACATTCAATTTTATGAATACAAAAACATTGTTTATTTACTTAACTTTTATTTAATAATAGTTTATTGTCAAATTGGTTTCCATATAACACCCAGTGCTCTTCCCTACAAGTGCCTCCCCCCTTCATGACCATCACCCCCTTCTCTCCTTCCCCTTCCCCTTCAACCTTGGTTCATTTTGAGTATTCAATAGTGTCTCATGATTTGTGTGTCTCTCTCTCCCCAACCCTCACTCTTCCCTTCCCTATGGTCCTCTGTTAGGTTTCTCTTATTAGACCTATGAGTGCAAACATATGGTATCTGTCCTCTGCCTGACTTATTTCACTTAGCATGACACCATGCTATGGTCCATCCACGTTGCTACAAATGGCCATATTTCATTCTTTCTCATTGCATGTAGTACTCCATTGTATATACATACCACATCTTCTTGATCCATTCATCAGGTGATGGATATTTAGGCTCTTTCCATAATTTGGCTATTGTAGAAAGTGCCACTATGAACACTGAGATACATGTGCTCCTATGAATCATCACTTCTGTATCCCCTGGGTAAATCCCTAGCAGGGCTATTGTTGGGTCATAGGGGAGTTCTATC
>NC_043710.1:51235180-51237083 GCF_006229205.1 Suricata suricatta
CTTTGCTGATTCTGATGCCTTTTATTTCCTTTTGCTGGCTGATTGCTGTTGCTAGGATTTCCAACACTATGTTAAACAACAGTGATGAGAGTGGACACCCCTGTCATGTCCCTGATTTCAGGGGGAAAGCTCTCAGTTTTTCCCCATTGAGGATAACATTAGCTGTGAGCTTTTCATAAATGGCTTTTATGATGTTTAAGTAAGTTCCTTTATCCCGACTTTCTCAAGGGTTTTTATTAAGAAGGGATGTTGTATTTTCTTTGGCTTTGAGAGAGAGAGAGAGCGTGAGAGCAAGTGCGAGTGGGTGAGGAGAAGAAAGAGAGGGAGAGAGAGAGAATCCAAAGCAGATTGCATGCTGTCAGCACAGAGCCCAACTTGGGGCTTGATCTCATGAAGTGTGAAATCATGACCTGAGCCAAAATCAAGAGTCAGACACTTAACCATTTGAGCCACCCAGGCGCCCCCACTCCCGATTTACCTTTTGATGGATGACGTTTAGAATATTGCCAATGTTTGGCTATTAGGAATAAAACTGCTATAAACATTCTTGAACCAATTTTTATAAACATCACACCCAATGTGTTATTTCTGGAAGGATATACTTAGAAGTGGATTTGCTGCATTATAAGGTTGATGTATGCTGAGCTTCCTTTCCTTTTTTCCTTTTGTATATCATGGAAACAATCATTTATCAGATAAATCAGACCTGTATACTACAAACATATTCTTCCACTTTGTAACTTGCATATTCAATTTCCTGTTGTGTTTTGATAATAGACGTTCTCAATTTAGTGAAGTCAAATTTACTGATTTTGTCTTTTAAAGTTAGCACTTTTTTCTGTCATGTTTAAGGAATCTTTGCCTACCCCAAACTTATGAAGTTACTTTCCTTTGTTTTCTTCTAGAGATTTATTTTTTAGCTTTTACGTTAAGGTCTATGATCCACTTGAATTAATTTTTGGGTTTGGTGTGAGGTCAAGATTTATTGTTTTTTCTGTGTGAATTTCTAATTTTTGAAGCATAATCTAATTAAATAGACTATTATTTTCCTGATGAATTGCAGTGATATTTTTGTAATAAACCAAGAAAGTCTGTATGTAGATGTGCATTTACAGAGTCTGTTTGTTACATTTATAGACTATTTTGTCTATCCTTGCAACAAAACACCACTCTCTGATTTGTGCAAGTCTTGAATTCTGATAATATAAGTCTTCCAACTTTGTCGTCTTTAAGATTGTTTTGACTGGGGCACCTGGGTAGCTAAGTCGGTTAAGCGTATGTGTCTTCTTGAAGTTGTCCCACAATTTGCTGATACTCTGTCCATTTTTTTCAGTCTTATTTCTTTCTGTATTTTATTATGGGTTTTTTTTTATGGCTATGTCCTCAAGTTCGCTAATCTTTCCTCTGCCTCTAGTCCATCCTAATCCATGTATTTTTCATCTCAGACATTAGAGTTTTCATTTCTAGAAGTTTAATTGGAACCTTTCAAAAAATATCTTCATTGTCATTACTTAGCATGTTCAATCTTCTTCACCATATGAAATAGTAAACTAATAACTGCTTTAATGTCTTTCACTAATAATTCTATTATTTTTCAGGGGACACTCTGAGGATCTCTGGAGCTCTCATTCGGTGTGTGTTTGTGTGTGTGTGTCTCCTCCCTCAGCACTGTGTCCTGAAAACTTTGTTCAGGCAGTCAGTTCGGGTAATAGTTGGGCTTTCCTCATTTTTTCCTATTTCTCAGGGATACCTTTGTTAAATGATGCCTTATTTTGATTTTCTTGTCATCCATTTTATTTCTACATGCTGTAAGCCTCAGATGATGTACTTATTGTTGCTCTTCATAGGAATCTTTTATTTTTATTCATTAATATACCATCCCTTGAGCTGTTCATTCTTTCTT
>NC_043710.1:51237183-51248536 GCF_006229205.1 Suricata suricatta
GATCCATTCATCAGTTGATAGACATTTAGGCTCTTTCCGTGATTTGGCTATTGTTGACAGTGCCACTATGAACATTGGGGTACATGTGCTCCTATGCATCAGAACTTCTGTATCCCTTGGGTAAATCTCTAGCAGTGCTATTGCTGGGTCATAAGGGAGTTCTATCGATAGTTTTTTGAGGAGCCTCCACACTGTTTTCCAGGGTGGCTGCACCAGTTTACATTGCCACCAACAGTGTAGGAGGGTGCCTGTCTCTCCACACCCTCTCCAACATCTATAGTCTCTTGATTTGTTCATTTTACTGACTCTGACCCATGTGAGGTGGTAGCTCAGTGTGGTTTTGATTTGAATTTCCCTGATGATGAGTGACACTGAGCATCGTTTCATGTGCTTGTTGGACATCTGGATGTCCTCTTTGGAGAAGTGTCTATTCAGGTCTTCTGCCCATTTCTTCACTGGATTATTCATTTTTCGTGTATGTAGTTTAGTGAGCTCCTTGTATATTTTGGATACTAGCCCTTTATCTGATATGCCATTTGCCACTATCTTTTCCCATTCTGTTGGTTGCCTATTAGTTTTTTTGCTTGTTTCCTTTGCCTTGCAGAAGATTTTTTATCTTGATGAGGTCCCAGTATAAGTCAGGCAGAGAAAGATAGATACCATACGTTTGCATTCAAAGGTCTAACAGGAGAGACCTGGCAGGGGACCATGGAGAGAGGAAGGGAGAAAGAGAGTGGGGGAGAGTGAGGGACACAGATGAAGGGAGACTACTGAATACTGAAAATGAACCATGGACTGAGGGGGGAGGTGGAGGGAGGGAGGGGTGATGGTCATGGTGGGGTGCACTTGTCGGGAGAAGCACTGGGTGTTATATGGAAACCAATTTGACAATAAACTAAAAAAAACTGTAATGATTAAAAAAATAAATCTAAAGCAAACGTTACTAAAAAAAAACGAATGTAAGGTCAGAACTCTAGTGTAATGTAAGTAACGTGTAGTGAAATAATATGTATTTTAGCATACATATGTCCTGTCCATACATATGTCCAGGCATGACTATGCTGGAAGGCAGAGGAAATGATCACATGCTTATCCCAATAGGAAGAATCCCTACGCATGCAGCCTGGTTGAGATGTGTTGCTACTCAGCTAACATCCTCATTGATGTGATGATTACAGTTTTCCTAAATAGTACAGAATTCTCCTTAAATTCTGAAAAAAAAAAACCACCACATAACCTTTCCCTAGTTTACTTGGATTTTGAATTTCTAGGAAATTAAGTGATAGTGAGATTAAGCAAAAACTTCTTTGTACTTGCATGTAAAGTGGATTTTTTTTTCTAAATTCATAAATAGCCTTTTTTTCCCTACATGGAAGTCTGATGAGATATTCAAACACAGTGCAGAATGTGGACCAGTCTTCACTGTGCAGGACTGTCCTGTGCACTGCAGGCCATCAGGCATCCCTGGTCTCTGTTTGTAGTAAATGCCAGAAATTTCTCCTCCCCACTACCATTGCAACACTCACTTTGGAAATCTCGTTGGCATTCTGTGTTAAAAATCTGCATTTGCTGTGACCCAGTAATACACTCCTAGTTACATATGCATCAGAAATGAGTATGTATGTGCATCAGTTTTGTTCAAGAATGTTTGCAGCAACACTATTCCTAATAGCCTCAAATGAAAATATGTCAAATATACCCTCCACAGCAGAATGGACCAATAAATTGTGCCATATTCATACACACAGGGAAAATAAGCAACAATGAAAATGAACAAATTGCTAGTACAGAAAACATGGAGAAATCTCACAAATATAATGTTGAATGACAGAGCCACACACAAAATAATACATATTATGTCATTCCAAAAGGTCAAGCACAGGCATAACAAATTTATAGTATCTGTTGGAATAATGTCTGAGGGGAGAAAGGCATTTCAGCGTTGACATTTCCTTCTTCCTTCCTTTCTTCCTTTCTCCCTCCCTTTCTTCCCACATTCCTTCTTTCCTCTCCTCTTTCTTTTCTTCCATCCTTCTTTACTTCCTTCTTTCCTCTACTCTTTCTTTTTTTCTTTCTTTCTCTTTCCTCTGTCCTCCCTCCCTTTTCCCCTTCCTTCCTTTTCTTTGTTCCTCCTTCCCTTCCTTTCTTCTTCTCTCCCTGCCTTAGCTTCCTTCCTTCTTTCTTCTTTCCTCCTTCTCCCTCTCTTCTCCCTTCCTTCTCTTCCTTCCCTTCCCTTCCTTCCTGCATCCTTCTTCCTCTTTCCTGCTACCTCCTTCCTTTTTCTTTCTTTTCTTTTCTTCCTTCCCTTTTCTTTCTTTTTCTTTCTTTCTTTCTTTCTTTCTTTCTTTCTTTCTTTCTTTCTTTCTTTCCTTTTTCTCTTTTCTTTTCCTTCGTTTCTTTTTGTCTTTCTCCTCTCTTCTTATTTCCACTTATTACTTATGCCATAAGAAGTTAGTATTCTGTGGTACACACTTAGGCAAAATTATATGACTTTTGTTTCATGAACTCTGTTTCCACAGAGAATCTTAGGGAGGTATGGTATCTTGCCTAATATTGAGTAGTAAATGATGGATACAAGATTCTAGTTCTTGAGCTGGATGAGCTTTACATGTGTGTGCATTTTGGGGTAATTATCAGCAGAGGGGAGGGTATTAAAACAATTCTGCAGGTTGACATTCGTGCAGTGTATAGGGTATTTAAAAACGACTGTAATTAAAGAAACGTCAGGTCTTGCTAGTTCTTTTCTCTTTCCAGTCCTCTGGCTCTCCATTTGCTAGTTGGGAGTCCAGGAAAAACCAAAGACAAGAAACAAATTTCAGCTCAAAGTCAAACATATCTCAAACAGACTCAAATGTCTATTTCTAGGGTTAAACGGTTTTCTCAAGTTGGTCCAAGGCAGTTACAAAAGAAAGCAATTCTCTTCGTTGTCCAGGGTAAGATTGGAGGCAAAAACAACGTTGAAAACCAGTACGTTACTCCCCAGCCTCTTTGAAGCTTCAGAATCGGCTTGGCCACGTGAGGGACCCGTTAAAGGAGGCGGGGCCAAGGCCATCCGTTGTGAAGCAGCAGCACGTGCCGGGCCGTGCGTTGTTACCTTCTAGCAGCACAGCCCGCCAGCCCTCAGTCCTGTTTCCCTGGTCGTGGGCTGAGCAGGCTCTTACTCAGGGGCCCCAGTGCCTGGATTTTCACATACGGGTCCAGCGCTGCTCTTGGGGTTCCTGCGGTGGGAGCATCACAGAAGAGCCAGCGCAGGGTGGGAAGGGGCGGCAAGGAAGGAAGTGGAGGACACACACTGAGATTTGCTAATTTTTAGTTTTAAGTTACATCCGAGCTCCCACCTGGGTGGGTGGGAAAGTAACTCTTGTACAAATTCTCTGTGAAGGAGGAAGAAAGACCCGTTGAGGACTCAGCACCTAGCCAACTGAGCATCAGCATGTTCGACAGCCTCAAACCTGCCCTGCAGGACTTGGGCACGCGGGCGTTGTCTCTGCTGAAGACCTGAAGACACTGAGCCCACAGGGTAAGTGCCGCAGGCTGAATCTTCACCTGCTCATGGGGAGGCAGGAAACCTCCTTCCCCATCCTCTGGAGTGGCCAGGTTATCTTGGCAACCAGCTAGGAAACACAGCAGGCTCCCACTGGATGTCCGTGGAGTTTCTTCACTGATTGTGTTCATGAGGGAAAGGGAACAGCTGAGAGTTTTGAGTGAGGTGATAGTGTGTTAGCTTGGGGACTAGCACAAAGTAAGTGCTCATTAAATGGTAGCTAAAAACAACCACCCTAAATGGGTCTTTCTCAGGCTTCATGCAGTGACATGGCTACTTTTGTTGCCCCTGATAGGTTGGGGGGTTGTGTTAAAAAAGTGAGATGATCATAAAAGGAAGTGGGTATTTGCAAGAAGACCTGACAACTTTTCCTAGAAAACTTCCTAGGCTTGATCAAAGTGTAGTTTCTTAGAAGAGTCACCCTAGCGTGATCCCGAGATCTGTTTGTAAGCTATGGGAGCGCGTGGGAAGAAGGGCGTTCCAGAAATGCAAACTTTACTGCTGTCAAGTCATTGTAACTTAGGGACATTGCCTATACTTTAACAAAATGACTTAAGGAGACAAAATAAGTAGGAGTAGATGCCTCATCTCTTTCTCCTGCATCACTCCTATATTTTCCTTTTAAAATAAGTATAAGATAAGCATTAAATATTATGGTTTTATGAATTAAAAATATTTGCCTTATTTACAAACATACATAATTTATTCATGCAAGTGAGTTTGAGGACCTACTGTGTTAGACACTAGAGAACTGATGGTAAGCAAAAACCTTGGAATTTACATAGTCTAGTGGGAAAGAGATACACATGAACCAAATAATCACAGAAATAAATAATAATTTCAGTTAGCAAGTGACCGAGGAGGAGGTGGTGCATGGTACACTGTGATGTTTTACTGTGGTTGAGGGGGATGGGAATGTCTGTCAAGATTTGTTGAAAAGAAGACTTGAGCTGAGAGGTGAAGAATGGTGAAATGGATCCATGGAGTAGGGAATGGAGGGGAGGTGACAGGTTTCTAGGCAGAGGGAATAACAAGAGGATATTGATGAGAGGGAGCGTGGTATGACTGAGGACTTGAAAGAGAGTCCATACAGCTGCTCTGTAAGCACAGAGGTCAGAGTGTTCTAAAGGAGGCTGCAGAGAAAGGGAGGGGTCAGGTGATCAGGGCCTTGCAAATCATATTAAGGATAGTGGCCTTCATTTTAAGCCTGATGGAAAGTCATTGAGTATCTTAGCACAGAGACAAAGGAGGAGTTGAGTGACCTGATCACGTTTGTGTTTTGAAAAGATTGCTCTGGTTGCAAAGTGGGGAATGAATTGGAAGGTCAAGAACACCTATAATGGTAACTTCAGTGAGACTGAATGGTAGCTTGGTCTATGTTCCTACTAGTAAAAATGGAGAGATATAGACAGACTGAAAGGCTGTTTCGAGCTTGTGGTGGTGGACTGGACATGGAGGGTGAGAGAGAAGGAAGCTTTCAGGATGAGTTCTGAGTTCCTGGCTTATTACATAACTGAATAGATGATGGCAGCAGTCATTGAAATGGAAACCCTGGATACAGGGTAAGATTTAAGGGAAGGAAGATCCTGATTTTCAGCAAGTGAAGTGTGCCTGTGAGATATCCAAATAGGCAGTTGGATGCACAGGTCCAGAACCTTAAAATGGGGAGAGTTTCTGGGATTCTAAATCAACACGTGGGCAACATCAGCATATTGGTGGTCATTAGAGCACTGGGCAGATGTAACTGCTTAAGCAGAGTATGGCTGTGTCAGGCTAGGTGCTGAATGTGGAGTGGCTTGGCATTCTCTCACTCTCTCTTTCTCTCTCTCTCTCCCTCCTTCTCTGCCCCTCCCTTCCCCACTCACATGTGTGCTCTCTCTCAAAATAAATAAATAAATATTGAATGTAAAATATGAGGCCTGGGTGGCTCAGTCTGTTGAGGATCTGACCTCCGCTCAGGTCATGATTTCATGGTTCCGCTGGAGAGTTAGAGCTTCTGTCAGACTCTGTGCTGACAGCTCAGAGCCTAGAGCCTGCTTGCTTAGGATGCTGTGTCTCCCTCTTGTGCTGTCTCTCTCTCTCACACAAATATATAAACATTAGAAAATTAAAGTAAAATAAAAATGAATAAGGTTTATGTTAATCAGAGGGCACAGAGTAGACACTCAATAATGCTTTTTGAATCAGTCATTGAGAACAAAAGGCTGGAGTTAAATAAGTGGTGGAGATTAAGGAGCACACTTGTGATGAGCACCAGGTGTTGTATGGAGGTGTTGCATCACTAAATTATTCACCAGAAAGTAATAATCTACTTTATGTTAACTAACTGGAATTTAAATAAGAACTAAAATAAAGGCTAGATTATACTTGATTAACTATATTTACAGGATAAAAGGAATTCTGTCACTCTTCTATAAAGAATAAAAGGATATGAGACAGTTCTCTTTATCCTAGAAAGACTTTATTCAAAAATTTATTGTTATCATTATTTTAAACTACATTTTTGGAATGTAAAAGGGTAAGCTGTAGTTACTAGGAAATTTAACTTTGGGGTATGACCCTATTTTCTCTTAATTCTGAATTAATTAGGGATAACTATTGTTTGATTCTTCAGTTCATATTTACCTTTTTGTGTATTACCACTAGACACTATCATATGAGTGCTTACATAAATTATTTTTTATTTCCTTTGAATTTCAGAAGTCTTAAGTATCTGGGATCATGAATCATCCTATATTCTGCGACAGCTATCCCTACACATGGCAAGATTTCAACTTAAAGTTTAATGCAAGAGTGCACAGGATCTTTCTTGTTTAGTCTTGTATAATTTTGCTGTGAGCAAGATAGCAGACATTAGAGCCATCCAATTTAACTTTCAGTCCTGTGATTTTGTGATGCTCACACTTACGACTTACAGATAGCAGATTTAGCAAACATGGATTTTATTCTTAGGTAATGAATTTGTAAATGTTTCTCTAGTGATGCCAAGCAGATCACTGACCAACGTGTAGAGGAACTAGATGAATTCTGTTGCTCTGTGACCTGATAGTTTCTGGCATAGCTCTAGAAGGATGTAGTGCTTCCTGCCATGCTTCTTTGCAGGGAATGGGTTTTGTCTGAAATATAAGAAGATAAGTCAGGACTGAATTCATCTTGCCAAAAGTAAGGATCTTTGCCCATCCTTGAGTTTGGATGCCATGGCACTGGACAGAGATTTGGGGACTTTGGAGACAGCTGAGAAATTGCGGGACTTCCATATCCTACTCACAGGTCCCATGATGACAACCCATGGGCTGAATTCATCCTTCAAACTCATTTTGTTTGTTCCGATAATTTGAAGTCCTCACCAACTAAAATTGGGAGAGTTTATATAAAGTTTTGAGCAAAGAGAAAATACTTGTGTCTTTCTTTTCTTGAAAAATTAGCAAGCAGACTTACCACCACTAGTTTTCCATTCCTGTATGATGACATGTGGCTGGAGTCAACAATGGGCTCTAACCTTGGGATGGGGTTTGTACTTCCTAGCCAGTGCACTCTCTGGCTCGCTTCCTTCACTCCCTGGCATTCTTTCATGGTGCCTGTAGACATTTGAGTTTGTAACCCTTGAGGTGTGGAATTTTTAGGGAGACAGAGGCCTAGTTTGAGAGATGGAAGCTCTACCCATCAGCCATGATCACTACACTGCAGCAGATGCCTTGGATGCTGGATTGTCTGACTTGAAGTGAGAGACAGAAACCTAAAAGAAGAGAGGACAAAGAGATTTCTATGGCTTTTTAAATTCCCTCTTTCTAATGGCAAATGATTACAATTTATAATTTCCCACAATTTAGGACAAGAGGAATCTTAAGTATCGATTGAAAGTAGCAATGGCATCCATACAAGTTTTCTTAGTCCTCACAGCCTTTGAATGGTAATGGAGATTCAGGATCTGATGTCAGAAATGTTGTAGATCAATATATAACATTTTATACTTCTTTGAAAACTTAGAATCATAACAGACTCTAACTGTAAGAGATTGCAGAGATCATTGCATGTTTAAGGTTTAATTCTTTTTTTATTTTTTTGAATAGCAGTACTAAGAGTTATTTTTCCTTACTCTTCAGTGAATTCTGATTGCTGCTCTTTTGTTTTCTTCCTTATTCCTTCAGAGGGTTCAGATTCCAGGTTTTGGAACTTTCACTGTCATGAGACAAGACACTGACTTGGGAAACAAGAAGTTTATTCTGATTCAGGGGCCCATGGCAAAGAAATTAGTATGGCTCCATGGACTCAAACAAAACCAAATGGATACTCCTGGTAAATCTCTTCAATATTTAAGACATTCTCAGAAAGTAACTGGCCTGGGGCCGAAGAAGGAAGGGCAAAGTCTGTCTAGTTGCTGCTTTATCAGTTTCTGATTTGAGCTCCCTTTTCACCTGGTACCTTTGGATGAGGGAGGGACCAAGGTAGGAAATGATAGAGTCTTCCTGCAGGACATTTTATGACTCAGCAGCTTAGGAGGCAGGCGTGGGAAGACTTGATGTGACATCAAGGCAGGTGCACATGCCATGTTACAGAGTTATAGAGGCTTTATTCATTTTTTAGACCCTCAGAAATTAAAAGTGCTTATAAATAAAAAGTTAATTAGGGTCTCTGGTTAGAATGGCAGTCCATATTAGCTATGAAAAAGATCACTAATGTGTCTCTTTCGTATGTAATGTACATTATTAAAATTTAGAAGTGAGAAGGTTAATAACTCCATAAAGACATCAATGAATACCTTATGTGCACCTCTCTCACCCTAAAATCTTCCTCCCTTGCTTTCTCCTCCTTGCTTCCCCTTTCTTTCCTTCTGCCTCCCTTCCTTTTTTCCTTCTACAAATATTTACTGAGAGCCAACTTTATGTTAGGCCTTGTTCCAAGCACTGGAGATACACTGATAAGCAAAAGGGGCATGGTGCCTGGCAGGATGCTCACTTACCTTCCAGCTTTGGTGTGTGGACTTGGTGACACCTCCCCTGGTTACTGAGAGGCCTTTGGAGATGTCCTTCCTGATTTCTGAGCTGTGCTCCTTTTGACCTTCCCTATCATCCCCTCTTGCATTGCCCTCCTATGTGGAAAAAGAGATCTAGTCCACTCCCCAATGTCAGCAGGTGAAAAGGCTAACACTGGCCTTTATATTAAAATTAATTTTCAGAGTAAGTTCCCACCAAAACATGAAATATTGGAAAACCCAATGCCAACAAATTAGACTTAGGCTTTATTATGCATATGATCTGTATGATAGATTTGATGGGCTTTTCAGTCACTTTTATTTTGAGTTTTATGACAGAAGACTTACAGTAATTCATCAAAAACCTACCAAATAAAGTGAAAATAAAGCCAACTTTTTTTTATAGAAACATCTTGGATATCATAGAAGAGTCCCAAAAAAGTAGTTTAGACATATGATTAACTTTTTTACAAGGCTGAAGAAATTTCAGAATTAAATATTTATGATGACTTAATTCACAAGAACAATTCTGTCTATAGTTTAGCTTTGGGGTTATGAGTCTTTGTCATGAATTAAGTAGGTAATTAAACTTTACAGGGATTCTTGAAGATTATCAAGACATGGTTCTTGCTTTGAAGAGCTCAGAATTTAGCATGGGAGATAAATATATAAGCAAATATTGCAACCTGATTAAATGCTGTGTGAACAGTATTGATCAGAACTAGATCACATGTAGGGGAGCCCAGAGGGCAGCATGCCTAACTTTGCTCAGGGAGGCTTAAGAAGATGACATATACCAGGAGGTCTTAAAGGAAGATAGGGCTTTGCTGGCTGAGAAAAACTATGGGAGATATTTCAGGAACAATGAGAATAATTCAAGAAGAAAGAGTAAGGCCTATTCAGGGAGGAACAGGTACTTCTGTGTGGCCAAGGCATATGATTGTGGAGGCAAGTGGAGGGAAATAAGACAAAAATCATTGGTAGCCATTAAATTGTAAGGGTCTGTATGCTGTGTGATAAGGACTTTGGGATTCATCGTATAGGCAATAGGAACCACTGAAAGATTTTGAGCAGGAAACTGTATGTACTAGTCCAGTTTTTAATTTAGGAGGATAGCTCTTCTCATTATAGCAGTTTGATGAAATACGGTGGGAGCCCGAGTGCAGTGGCAATCAGGAGGAAGGTGAAGGAATCTTTTTGTGAGACAATTCATGTGGAGAACTGATGGGATTTGGCTACCAGTTGAGAGTGGTGGGTAGCAGGAATAAGAAAGGTGTGTAGCATGGCCAAGATTTCTTGAAAAATAGATGTATGTTCTTGCTATTCACACCATAGAGAAGGAAGGGGGAAGACAGGTTGGGGTGGCAGATAACCTAATGAGTTAGCTTTTGGATGTGCTAAATTTGAAATTTCTGTAGGGATATGTAGGTGGAGGTAATTCCAGTGCTCGGTTGAGGGGTGGAGACTAGAGGTCAAGATTTGGATAAATTTCCCTAGGAGAGGATATAAAAGAAGAGGAGACAGACAAGGGAAAAGTCTTGTTTAGAAACAACAACAACAAACAGCAAAGCAACAAAACACCATCTTCTCAGAAGTAGAAGATAAAGGAAATCAGCAAAGGAGACCTAGGAAGAAGAAATGGGAGAACCAACAGTGGTGCCATGGCTGCAAGAGCATGGAGAGGGGACAGTCAACCGGAGGTTACAGAGAGGCCATGAGACTAAGATTTGCAGTGAGTTCTTTGGCTTGTCCACTATGAGATGATAGTGTCCTCACTGGGGTCTAGTGGGCTGGAAGACAGATTGAAGAGAGGCATTGGATGAATGAGAGGGGACAGTCGAGAGTCTGGCAAGATAGCATTTTCATTTAAGAACTTTATAAAAAATAAGAGGGAGAGAGGTGGTATGGAATCCCCATTACATTGTACAGAAAATCATGGGCTGATACAGGGAAGCTTTTGCAGAGATATTAATCATCATCTGATACCACTGACCACATGGAAAGCTGTAAATTAATGCTTGCTGAATAAATGTTTAGAATGTTCTCATCTTCTTTCTATCCTGTTGCTCTATTAGTGGATATTGTCACTGCCTCTTTTTGGATTTATCATCTTGATCATCTTTGTTATTTACCCCCTGTTTTGACTGGTGGTCTGTTACTGTGGAATAGACCCTGTGCTTATTTTTATGTTAGACAGACCATGTTCCTTTGCAATGTCATTTATGGACTCATTAGGGAGAAACAGCAAGTTATCCAGTCTGATATCCTCTGATAGGACACTTTCATCTGAAGGTAACATCTACTGAAGATGACTATCTTTTCAAAACACTTGACATTTATAGATATTTATAAACATTTAAAAATGATGTGATAATTGGAGGAGATAAGCAAATTTATTGCTACATTGTGTCCTGAGAGATAAGAGGGATGAGAAATTCAGAAAACCCTCTGATGAAGAAATGTAGTTAGTTATTATTACATTGTCTCCAAGAGAAAATCAAAAGTTTGTCTGGAGTTTGCTTAGAAACCGAATTGTTCTTATTTTGAGCAAAAAAATATACATTTAAGGAAAATTCTGATTATTGTTAGGGTGCAACTAAGGGCTTCAATGGACAATTCTAGTTTTGAGTATTAAGAATCAGACAATTTCAAGTTTCATAGCATTGTGATCTGAAAGTGTGCATGGTATGATCTCTATTTTATACTTATGGAGGGCTGCTTTATGTCTCAGTATGTGGTCTATCTTGGAGAATGTGCCATGTGCACTCGAAAAGAAGGTAAATTTCCTATCTTTAGGATGTAGAGTTCTAAATATATCTATCAGTTCCATCTGTTCC
>NC_043710.1:51248636-51258936 GCF_006229205.1 Suricata suricatta
CTATGTGTCATTATTAAGAAAAAATCAGGTTGACATTTTATTTATTATTTTTTAAAATGTTTCTTGATTTTGAGTGAAAGAGCATGGGCATGCAAGATAGGGGGGCAGAGAGAGAGACGGTGAGAGAGAATCCCAAGTAGGCTCTGCATACAGCCAGATGTGGGGCTCAATCTCATGAACCGTGAGATGGTGACCTTACTTGAAATCAAGAGACAAGACACTTAACTGACAGAGAGACCCAGGCACCCGAGGTTGACATATTTTAAATGACATTTACCCCAAGGGCAAAAAATGCTTGTTTATAGATGATTAACTCTTTAACAAAAAGGTTAGAAGGGCAAAGAAACTTCAAGTTTTGAGTCAATGCCAATGGAAAAATATAAATAATAATAGAAGCTCTTCTAATTCTGAATACTTTGTAGTACTTTATAGTGTTTAAAAATTCATCCATATCTATTATTTGATTTTGAAAACATTATAAAACTGGCATTATGTGGGAAGGGATCATGTGGGAAGCCTGAAATAAGACTGCTAATAAGTAGTAGAACCAGATTTCCTAATGATTCTTCTTTCTTTCTTTCCTTCTTTTTCTTTCTCTCTCTCTTTTTCTTTCTTTCTCTCTCTTTTTTTCTGTCTTTTGTGGGGAAGGTTATAACATTTATTTATTTATTTATTTATTTATTTATTTATTTATTTATTTATTTATTTATTTTGAGAGAGAGCCTGCACAAAGAGCGGAGGGGCAGAGACCAGGAGAGAGAATCCCAAACAGGTTTCATGCTCAGCATGGAGCCGAGAGCAGGGCTTGATCTCACAAGCTGTGAGCCGAGATCAAGAGTTGAATGATTAACTGAGCTACCTAGGTGTCCTTGTGGTATTTTATTTTAATGATAGTCTACAATAAATAGAGTCGTGGAAACGTATCTTTAGGTTTTAATTTGCCATATTGTGGAAGAAATTTCATAATTGCCCCCTCCTTATTAACTGGTCAGTAGCTGGTATGACCTTCATAGTGGGTTGGACAGAGCAGATGTTAAGGAGGTAGTGAAAGAGTTGATCAACAGGTCTAAGTGTTGCTTAGTGTGCCTTAGGGGCATCTCTGAGAATGAACAAAATTGGTACAAATGAATTCTATTATCACCGGATGTTATAAAATCCTGGGTCCCATAGAGCAAAAGCCTGATATTTAAGTGAAAAGACTATAAAATGAAAGTCCTAAGACACGGTCAAATTCCACTCTCTAATTTCTTCTTTCATGGAGCTCTGGGGATGAGGATGTAAGAGCTGTGCATAATGAAGCTCCTGGTGTTTTCTCCACAACCTGGCTTCATATAGGATTTTAAAGATAGGCACTAACCCTGTGTCTATCAAGTGGCAACCCACAGCTATTACCCTTTTCCATGAAAACACAGCAGAAGCAAGGCCAAAGTGCTGGCCCATCTCTAATCTTCAGGGATTCTCCAGAGCTTTGTAGGTTAAGAACGTGTTTATGTGAGAGGACAGCATTTTAATTGGCCTGCTGCATCGAGACGTAACTTTGAAGGAGCATCTTCCAGAAGAAGTAGTCCGATAGATGCTCTATGAAACAAGGATCTAGAGGCTGAAGCAGATGGAAGGCTACTGCATGTGTCACCCTCCAGGACAGAATCAGAAAGCACATTGGCATGTTAAAGGATCTGAGAAGTCTGGCTAGAAAGGAGCCACTTTAACTGCCTGAACTGTGAATCGTGGAACACTAGGTTAATCCAAGGCTTGTTAACATCAAAAATCCATTTTGGGGAATTGCTGTCAAGGCGTGAGGGTGCTTGTCTTTCCCCCCATGTCCCGTAACTTACACCTGAGTGCTATCCTGCAGAACAGCTGTCTTGGGAAGCTGTCGGCTTATTTCAATGATGCTGCTTTAGCTGGAACCATATTGAAAACTTCTTTTTGGAAATGCCCATCAAAGCTTTTTGTAAACCATATCATTAATCCAAAAATAATTTTAATTATTATTCTATACTAGTATAATGTAATTATGTCATTACTGTATATGGTAATAATAATGATAATAGCTGCTATTTGTTGAGTGTTGAATCTGTGCCAGCCACTTACATACATAACTCATAAAAATCCTGTGAATTAGATCTTGTTGTTATCTCCACATACCCAGGGTCTAAGGCTACATAACTTAACAGTGTGGGGTTGCGAACATGAATCCACGTGACTTCAAAGCCCTTCTCTTAACCACCCCGTTTTAGATTATTTGGGTCAAGAGTGGAATTGGCCTGCTTGCTTATTTTCCTGATAGTCTCAACAAGTCAGCTCTCCTCGTAAACATGTGTAAAAGAAGCCATCAACTCTGAAGGTAATTTCCAAAAAGAAAATGGTTTGAGAAAAGGCAGCATCAGTGGAATTGGTATGGGACTATCCAGAGTGATAAATGAGATAAATTCCTCTTTGGATTTTCAGCTCTAGACTTTAAGCATTAATAATAATAATAACAACAATGAAAGAGAATATTATGGTAGCCTTTCCTCTGAGACTGTCTGTAGGTTATATTTGTGTGTGTCCTAGAGCCCTGCCCTAGGCATAACCTTTCCCTGTCTCTGTCCTCCAGAGGGCCTGGCACTGTAGACTCCATGTTGCCCAGCAGCGAGACCTCAGGGAAGCCATCCAGTAGTGTGCTTACATTTCCAAGGTCAGTGTTTTGCTCCATAGGTTCCTCCAGACTCAGCAATCCTTGTTGATTTATGAATGTGAGTGGGCAGTGTTTCTCATCTTTTCTGGCTCATGCTCCCTTTAGTGTACTCTCTTTAAGTGCTTAAGCAAAGAAGAATTTGTGGCATACACTTTCAGTGGCTAAGTTAGAAAACAATGGCCTATTAGACTATTCCTTTTTTAGGGTAATTCAACAACACTCTACATTACTTGGTGCTTATCATGAGAAATGTACTCTTAATCCCCTTTATTTCACCCCCCACCCATCCACCTCCCTCTGGAAACCATCAGTTTGTCCTCTGTATTTAAGAATCTGTGTTTTTGTTTGTCTCTTCTTTTTTTATTTGTTTTGTTTCCTAAGTTCCACATATGAGTGAAATGATATAGTGATTGTCTTTGTCTGCCTGGCTTATTTAATGTAGCATGATAACCTCTAGGTCCTTTTAGACGATTCTTTGTTAAAACTACTCTTAGTTCCCTAGAAATTCTGATACTGCCTCCCATCAATTTTAGTCCCTGCAATATTAGTGCAAATCTTCTCATCTTCTGGGCTTTGCTCTACCTTGCACCACTTCCTTTGAACTAGCTTCCTCTTTCTGCAATCTGGCCCACCTCCTGTCTGAGCTCTGATTCTTATCACTCAAGTGGTTAGGAAGATAAGGTAGAATAAAGGAACAACTTTATCCCAAGAGTGCAGTGGGTTTTACTGGGCTGCTGACAATTATAATAATGATCCTTATAATAATATGATAGTAGTTGTCAATCTATGGAATAGTTACTGTAGATACCAGATACTGTTAAGCACTTTCTCGATATTATTGTACTAATCTTCACTACATCTCACTATTTGAGATGTGTATTTAATTTTATCCATTTTATAGAGATGTAAAATTAATTGTAATTTTAATTCATTTTTTCTTTGAAAAAGTGGAACAACACAATGCAGTATTAAGAACACTGGAATAGGAGTCAGGAGACTTGCGATTTTGCCCCAGTCTGGCCATCACTTACTCAGTGTGTGCCCTTAATCAGGTTCTTAATCTTGATTGCTGTGCCATTAACTATTATGCATTTCAGGTGGAGGAAGTCTGGGACCTAACAACCAGCTTCCCAGAGTACTATTTCCTCATGGTTTTTGAGTCTGTGACATCCTCCTGTATTAGTCGGTTTGGAACAATGGGTTTGGAACTTCCCTTCCTCTTGGAAAGACTATATGACATATACCTCAGCAAAATCAGTGTGAGGGTCAGAATAAACATTAGAGCTTAGTTAATGTAGACCCCTAATTTTGTAGATGAAATGGACAGACCACTGAGTGGCCAAGCTAGAAATGAAACCATAGCTCCTGACTGTTCCATTCTCCTTTCCATTGTACCATGTTGCCTTACTCATTAAAAATAAATCACTGGATTCAGAATTATTTTATTGTGATTGGATTTTGGAAAGGAAATTTGGCTGCCCCCTTGGACATAATTTGTCTTAAGCATTCCAGGAGGGAAATAATGGCAGTGGGTCAAGAACAGAGATGAGGGCTCTTGTCAACTAGAGAGCCTTGAAGTGGACATGACGACTCAAATGCTCAAAATAGTGGTACATGTTTTCTTCATGTGAGGTTTAGTCCCTGCATTTACTAGAAGTACCATCCCTCCTCTACTCCCCTCTCTCCTGCTGACAGCTCTAACCCAGCACTCCATACTTGAGACCACAGAAAACCTACAACTACATGCACCAACTGAACACATCCATTCCCCCATTGTGCCTCTGCGAGCCCCTCACTTTCGCCTGGGGAAAGGATGGAGATGTGGGGAGGAGAAAGAAGGAGGGAAGAAGCAGCTATTTCTGGGAATATTTCTGTCTGCCTACCAGGCTGTGAGTCTTTGCTTTCAAGCCATCCACCAGCCAGCTTTCACTGTCACCGCTATGCATCTGCTTACAGAACCAAAAAAGACAGATTCAAACTGAGACCAAACCCCAAAGCTTAAATCCCTCAATTTACCTTCATAAGAGCTTTGTAAGAGCTTCATCAGAGCCTCAGCAAATCAAAGCAATTGTCCCCTCGACAGAGTGGGCATATTTCAGAACCAGAGAGCTAGCTGGGTTGCTTTTCAGCATTGAGAGTTCACACATTCACCTATTGAGACCCAGTGCAGTAAACATCGTGGCTTATTTCTAGGATTCCGCTCAAGGAGTTGAAGGAAAAAACACCTATGGAGGCCATTGTAGAAGAAAAAGATGAAAATGGAGAGAATGGAAAAGGGAAGCACAAATTAAATGATGGTTCAGACAAAACAGGCCTCAGAGGTAGGCCAATGATTCTGGCACGTTTTACTGCTGATGAGTCTAGCCATAGTGTTTGGTGACTTCTGTGCTCCAAATAAAGTTAGAATCACGAATAATTACTGTATTCTCCTTTCTAACTAATAACTTCTATTCCTGGAATCTTGTATCTCATCTTAAATACTTTATGACTCTCAGGGTTTAAGACTATGGTCTCCTTTACTGGTTCCTCATTACTTAAAGAGGTAAAAATTCATATGCCTACAGGGTCTAGTCAGATAATGTAAATGCATGAAATGGGCTGCGTGTAACATGATAGGGTGGCATGTTAGCATCAATAATAATTTTTATGAAAAATGGAGATTGGAAGTTTTACATCTTTGATACTTGGCTTAATAGAAGGCAGCTGGATTTTCATATCTGTGTCTTCATTTAGTCTCTCGTGATATGTGGTCTGAGTGGAAGCATATGAAGAAAATCCTAGGACTTTAAAGCTTTTGGAAAGGATCCTAGGGATCCTTAGGGGTTGCCATGCTACCCTTTGGAAACTCCTCCAAGAGAGTGTTGTTTTGTGGGCAACATACTAATTGATATTCAAGCAACAATGCTGATTGGTCCGAAAAAAAAATATAACCTGTATCAGTGGGCAAACATTGGCTTCTGGATATTATTTTTGCAACAGGTGGCCTACAGGATTACATATAAACTGTTAGCCAATATTCACATGTTTTGTGTCTGTAGCCTCATCTGTCACGCTTCTGTACAGACTCCTTTTCCGAGCAAAATTGTCTATTTATGTCTTTCTAACATATTTTGTCGTTCTCTGACTTCATGCTTCTGTTCAGTCTTTTTCTCCAGCCTAGAATGTCCTTTTCTTACAGTCTGTCCCAATCCTTCTTACCTTAGTGTCGTTTTTACATCTCACTTCCTCCATGGACACTTCTCTCATCACTGCATTCTGAAGTGTCTTCTCTCTTCTCTAAACATGGCAGACCCTTAAAGATGGCACCATCAATTGGAATGTAGACATTTTTCATCATTGTCCTGAGTTGCTATTTATTCAATGTATGCAAAGCACTTAGCATTGTAGGCATGTCCTAAGACCTCCATAATGAGAGCCCTCATGTTTTTTGTTTATATCTTCTTTTTCTCTACAACTGTAGATCTTCCCAGCTTAACAATGGGGCTGTGTTCAGATTATCCCATTAATAAGTTGAAACTATGATAAGCTGACAATGTGTTTAATGCCTCTAACCTACTGAACATTATAGCTAGCCTATCTTACTTAAGTGTGCCGTCTAGCTTACGTTAACCTACAGTTGGGCAAAATCATCTAACACAAAGCCTATTTTATAATAAAGTACTGAATATCTTTTATAACTTAATGACTACTGAAAGTGAAAAACAGACTGGATGCATGGGTTCAGAGTAGCTGGGAATGTATGGCTTGTTTCCTCTCCTGACTGGCTGCTGCCGCTGGCTGGGCCACCATGCCATCCCCTGAGAATGCAGTGTCACATATCACTAGTCCAGGGAAATATCACAATTCAAATTCCTAAGTGCAGTTTCTACTGAATGTGTATCGCTTGTACACCATCAAAACCAATATCAAAAATTCCTGTCAAACATTAAGTCGAAACTTCCTGTATATCTTTAGAAAGATTTTGAAGGGCAAACACTTGCCTCTTTCATCTTCTAAAGTGACCAGCCGGTGTTGTGCACATAATAAGTATACAGCAAAAATATTTGTTATAATCACACAAGGACAAGGGACAATAATTTAAGAAATGTATTTCTATACAAATTTTCCGGGGTAAAGTAATGAGTTTTAAAAATCAGTGAAAGTACAAAACCACCTATTTGAGGAAACTTGGTTTCGTTCATTTTTTGAGGTCATGCCACCCTCAGCTGGCATTGTTCGTGGTGTTTGGAACAGATGTCATCTAGCTTTTAACTAAATGTTTGCCTCTCCACGCTAAGAAGTGTTTTATGTTTTATTGAATATTTACTTATCTAGACCCGAGAGACAGGGATTCCCCACTTCAGTGAATAAATGTAACAAAGTAGGATTTTAAGATTGCAAATGTAACTTTTATATCACACAATTTAATAATTTAATTCCAATCTCATCTCCACACTACAGGCCAAGTCTATCACAATCTGACTGAACTAAGCACTTAGCAAACTATTCACTTTCCCCCTTGCAACTCATTTATGTAAATGGAGGGAAAAATTTTTATAGTTTAAGATGTATATGTCACTATAACATATACAGATAAGGTGGCTCTCTTTTTTCCCCCTAAGGCTTTATGCAAAGAAAACATATGCTTGCAGAATAACATCATAAGGTTTCACAAATGCAAAGATAAAACGTGCTATCATTTATTTTCTATGATAAAATCTTTGCCTTGTCTTATGAAATGTCCAAATCAAGGATAATTATACATTTTTCTTATTCCACCTGCACCATGACACGTTTAACACTTTTAGATGATTCAAAAGACTAGAAAGGAAGAAAATTGTCAATTCAGTGGTAAACAATACCATTAAGGTGCAATTATGATGTAAAAAGGAAAGATAAAGAAAACTAAGGCAAAGCAAAACAAAAGCAGAAACTGAAACTAAAGAAAAAAGAAAAAGAGAAAGATACTAGGTCACATTCGTTAAGATGGCTCCTATCAAAAACCAGAAAATAATAGGTGTTGGCAAGGATGTGGAGAAATAGAAACCCTGGGCACTATTGGTGGGAATGCAAAATGGTGCAGTTGCTATGGAAAACAGCAGGGCAGTTACTCAAATTAAAAATAGAATTATCAAATTATTCAATAATTCTACTTCTGCATATCTATCTAAAAGAATTGAAAGCAGGATCAATCCTTTTCAGAAAATTAAAAAATTATTTTCTTTTATTTTCATTCCAGTGTAGTTAACATGAAATGTTATATATAACAGAGTGTAATATACCAATGTACATTTTAGATGTACAATAGTGTGATTCAATAATTTTGTGCATTACTCACTGCTTATCAAGGTAAGTGTACTCTCAATCCCCTTAACCTATTTCACCCATACCCCATCCACCTTCCTCTGGTAACCACCTGTTTGTTCTCTAATGTTCAGAGTCTGTTTTTTGGTTTCTGTCTCTTCTCCCTTTTGTTCGTTTGTTTTGTTTCTTAAATTCCACATAAGAGAGAAATTATCTGTTACATGTCTTTCTCAGACTGGCTTATTTTGCTTAGCATTATAATCTCTAGACCTGTCTGTGTTGTTGCAGATGGCAAGGTCTCATTCTTTTTTAAGGCTGAGTAACATCCATCAAACACCACCCCCCTCAACACACACACACAGACCATATCTTCTTTATCCATTCACCTGTCGATGGACACCTGGGCTGTTTCCATAATTTGGCTTTTGTAAATAACAGTACAATAAACATGGAGCTGCATCTGTCCCTTCAAAGTCGTATTTTGGTATTCTTTGGGTAAACAGCCAGTGATGTGATTACTAGATTGTAGGGTCGCCTTATTTTTAAATTTTTTGAGGAATCTTCATATTGTCTCCCACAGTGGCTGCACCAATTTGCATTCCCACCAAAGGTACATGAGGCTTCCTTTTCCTCCACATCATCACTAACACTTGTTGCTTCTCCTGTTTTTGATTTGAGGCATTCTGACAGGTATGAAGGGATGTCTCACTGTGGTTTTGATTTGCATTTTGCTGCTGATGAATGGTGTTGAGCATCTTTTCATTTGTCTGTTGGTCATCTTTATGTCTTTTTTGGAGAAATATCTGTTCAGATCCTCTGCCCATTTTTTTTAACCTGGATTATTTGTTTTTTTGGTGTTGAGTTGTAGAAATTCTTTATATATTTTTTATTTTAATATGGTCCCAATAGTTTATTTTTGCTTTTGTTTCCTTTACCCCAGGAGATATATCTAGAAATATGTCATGGCCAATGTCAGAGAATTACTTCCTGTGCTCTCTTGTAGGCTTTTTATGGCTTCAAGTCTGACATTTAGGTCTTGTATCCATTTTGAGTTTATTTTTGTGTATGGTGCAGAAAGTGGTCTAGTTTCATTCTTTTGCATGTTGCTATCCAGTTTTCCAGGACCATCTATCAAAGAGACTATCTTTTTCCCATTGAATATTCTTCCCTGCTTTGTTGAAGATTAATTGACCATACAGTTGTAGGTTTATTTCTGGTCTTTCTATTCCATTCCATTCATCTATCTATGTAGTATCTCTACAATACTGTTTGGATCCCTACAGCATTGTAATATAATTTGAAGTCTGGATTTGTGATGCCTCCAGCTTTGGTTTTTGTTTGTTTGTTTGTTTGTTTTCTTTCCAAGATTACTTTGGATATTTCAGGACTTTGATTATTTGGTTATTGTGTTTCCATGCAAATTTCAATATTATTTGTTCAAGTTCTATGAAAAAATGCATTTGGTATTTTGGGAGTGATTTCATTAAATCTGTAGTCTGATTTGGGTAATATGAACATTTTAACAATATTTGTTCATCTAGTCCATCAGCATGGAATGTTTTTCCATTTGTATCATTTTCAATTTCATTCATCACTGTTTTATAATTTTCAGAGTACAAATCTTCCACCTCCTTTGTTAAGTTTATTCCTAGGTATTTTTTTTATTGTTGGTGCAATTATAAATGGGTTTATTTTCTTTTTCTTTTCATAATATTTTATTGTCAAATTGTTTTCCATACAACACCCAGTGCTCTTCCCCTTAAGTGCCCTCCACCATCACCACCACCTCTTTTCCCCCCCTCCCCCTTCCCCTTCAACTCTCAGTTCATTTTCAGCATTCAATAGTCTCTCAAGTTTTGCATCCCTCTCTCTCCCCAACTCTCTCTCCCTCCTCCGCTCCCCCTGGTTCTCCATAAGGTCTCGCCTGTTTTCCTGCTAGACCTATGAGTGCAAACATATGGTTTCTGTCCTTCTCTGCCTGGCGTACTTTGCTCAGCATGACACCTTTAAGGTCTATCCACTTTCCTACAAAGGGCCATATGTCATTCCCTCTCATTGCCATGTAGTACTCCACCGTGAATATATACCACATCTTCTTGATCCATTCGTCAGGTGATGGACATTTAGGCTTGTTCCATGTTTTGGCTATTGTTGACATTGCTGCTATGAACGTTGGGGTACATGTGCTCCTATGCATCAGCATTTCTGTCTCTCTTGGGTAAATCCCCAGCAATGCTATTGCTGGGTCATAAGGGAGTTCTGTGGATAGTTTTTTGAGGAACCTCCACACTGTTTTCCAGAGCGGCTGCACCAGTTTACATGGCCACCAACAGTGTA
>NC_043710.1:51259036-51263419 GCF_006229205.1 Suricata suricatta
TTCTTGATTATGCAGGACAGGCCCTGGCGTGTTCCCCTACCTTACCAGCATTTCTACAGGAGTGGAACTCTGTGACAAGGAGCATCCAGGACAGCCTACAAGGTAAAAGAACAAACAACGCTGGCAGTGTGCAGGGGGGCACCGACCTGGCTTGCTTTGGTGTTGGAACGGAGTATCATGTGCTGACTGCATACGTGTGAAGCTTGGTTTTGCTTTTGCTTTATTTTCTTTTTAACACCAACCAATTCCTTCTTCCTAACCTGCTCCTGCTTGAGGCCCTGCCCACAACCTGGCCTAGGTCTTCAGGTAACAAGGCTGACCTGACACTCAACGTTGTTTCCTATGTCTGCTCTGTCCTTTATCACCACGTTGGCCAAGCAATTTTCCAAAATCCAGCAAAATCTCCCAGGCATTAATGTCACTGACTTTTACCTGCTTTTCCCCAATATTAATAAAAGCCCTTGTGGGGCGCCTGGGTTGCTCAGTCAGTTAAGCATCCTGCTTCAGCTCAGGCCATGATCTACAGTTCATGAGTTCAAGGCCTGCAATGGGCTCTGCACGGACAGTGGGTAATCTCTTCCTCTCTCTCTGCCCCTTCCCCACTCATGCTCTTTCACTCTCTCAAAATAAAAAATAAAAAAAAGGAAAACACTTTGAAACCTCAGTGCCTTTTCCTCCTCTCTAAGGCAAACAGCCGCACTTCTACTTTGGAACTTAATTGCCATATCATCTCTCTTACATTGTAACAAAATATGTATTCTACACATTAGAAAGACAGGTAAGAAATGCCTTAAAAGAAAATCTTGAAACAGAGTTACAGACCAAGATTTATTATGACAAATTTTAACTAGGATAAAAATTAGTTGATATGTGGGAATTTAAAGTATTATTTTGGTATATTTAAGATTTAATAAAATGTGACTCTATAGGCTTGGTCTGTTAAGTTTTAACATACTATGAAATCATACCTTATATTTGTAAAACATTTTTTAAGTGTAATATTTTTCCATCTATTTGATCACAAAACTGTTAGCTATGTCAAGAAAATGTTTACTTTCCTCATCTTACAAAGAAAAGTAAGACAAAAAGATTAGCTGCCTTTCCAAAGTTAGTATTAATTCTCAAAGCCATGCCTAGGTTCCCTACTCTAGATTATCAGTTGGTAGCTGGGGAGAGGGGACACAGAGATAATACATTTCAGGAACATGTTCTTGGTTGGCTCCATAATGGATTTTTCATTTTCCCAGTTGCCAATCTTACACACAACCCCTTGACTCTGCTCTTAAATGACCATTCTGTCAGCCTTGAATGTGTCGATATGGAAACTCCCTCACCTTGCTTCCAGCTAGTTATTTCCAAGGAGAATTCCAATCCTTCCCCACCCCATGCTTCCCTACCCTCCACAGTATGAAAATAAAGTTTCCCTACACAGAAGCAAAGATGGCAAGCCTGTAACACACAGCATAGCATTCTCTAATCACATATCCATAGCAGACATTTCTCATACACCACCACAGCATTTCCTACAGAACCCAGAATTCTTTTCTCCACCAGGTTCTCTAGGCAGCCACTACTAATCAATGGGAGTTGGCACTGGGAACCCGTCTGCCATCCCAAGATTCCAGAACAGTAAACAAGGAGGAGATTTCTCTGCAAAGAATTTCTGGATAGTTAGGTATTACCACTGGAAAGCTTTCTCTTCCATCTCCCTTGTTGCTTTCCGCAACTTGCTCAGGCCAAGGAATGACACTTAAGACAGAGCCAAGGAATGACAACTAAGAAAGACACAATAAAGACACAGACACACAAGACGCTTGAGCAAAATCCACTACCCAGTCAAACTGGGCTCCTCTTTTATTCTCTCAGTAAATGTTTAGTCAGCAGTGAATGTCTTACCAGAACAATAGATACAGATAGAGGAAGGACAGAGCAGAAACAGCTTGCAACTGTGTGTGAGTACATCTCCAGTGCCATGGTCTCCTGACGCACTTGGCTGATGACCAGGAAGGCTCTGTCCTGCACATCTTTCTGGGACTTCATCAAGTCCCGTGTTCCCAGCATACTGAGAACAGAAGTCTGATAAGGACAGTTCATGCAGAAGCTCCCAACAACACTAAAATCACTGTAGCTCTCAAACGTTTACTGGTCTAGGACCTTTCACCTTCAATCCTGGTTTACATTAGCAGGATTGAAACCTTTTTCTAATTAACAAATTCAGCCTTTAAAGCTACTAATTTCCTTTGTGGCTATTTTAACTAATCTGAAGAATCATCTCAAATGGATTTCCTCTACTTTAGGTTTCTTTCCTTTTATTCCAGTCACTCAGCTGTCAGTGAAGAGCCCCCGAGTTGCTACAGGCATGTTACATGGCTAAGTACACAGGAATAGAAATGAATGGCTAGAAAGGGGGAAACAAAACAGAAGTGACTAAGCAAAAGAAAATGAAATCAAGAAAGAATCTAAGACTTAAAAAACAAAAAAGGTTTGGTGAAGGTCATGACATCAAAGGAGTGATTACAGTGTATCTCTATTCAAGTACCATTTCCCGGAAGTCCCAATGACAAGGGTCTTTATTACTGGTCTCCAGACCTATAGCCATGGTGTTGTGAATCATCTTAAACCTGGATCCAATTATTTGTATGTGTCTATTTCTGGCCAGACTGAAACTCTTACCTTCCATTCTCATCAAAGTCTAGAAAGGACTTCACTAAATGTGCCAGTTGGTTTAGCCTGCTCTGCCAGGCTTTGTACTACAGGCAGCAACTGCCCGTAGGAGTCAGGATGCTCTGATAAAAATCAGTAATAGATTCTGCTGGTTCACTTTTCCTAAAAGAAACACGGCTATGTTTTCCTCTAATGAGCACTGATGCAACAATTCAGCAATTGTGTGGTCATTATTAATGTTAAATAAGGTAATATACAGAAAGTTCCAATGCCTATAACAGAATGACAGCTCAGTGACCAAATGGTACCTATTATATATTTCTTTCATAACCTTTTTTTCTTTTTGTAGTTTTTCTTAACTGTAATGAAAACGCTGTAACATAAGTTGACCATCTTCAACATTTTTAAGTGTACAGATACATAGCATTAAGTATATTTACATTGTTGTGCAATCAATACTGAGAATTTTTTTAAAAAATAGTTTATGGTCAAGTTATCTAACATACAGTGTAAACAGTGTGCTTTTAGTTTTGGGGGGTAGATTCCCGTAATTCATCGCTTACATACAATACACAATGCTCCTCCCAACAAGTACACTCCTCATGTCCATCCCCCATTTCCTCCCAACCCCCAACCAACCCTCAGTTTGTTCTCTGCACTTAAGAGTCTCTTATGGTTTGCCTACCTCTGTTTTAAACTATTTAAAAAAGTTTCAAACAGAACTCTTTGAAAAATCTTGCAAAACTGAAACTCTGTGCTAATTAAACAACTCCCCATTTCTCTCTCCCTCTAGTGCCTGGCAACCACCGTTCTACTTTTACCATGAATCCGACCACTCTATTAGCCTTATAGAAGTGGAATCATACAATACGTGTCATACAATATTGTGACTGGCTTATTTGACATAGCATAATGTCATCAGGTTCATCCATGTTGTAGCATGTGTCATAATTTCCTTCCTTCTGAAGGCGGAGTAATATTCCACTGTATGTGTGTTAACACATTTTGTTTATTCATCCCTCTGTGGCTGGACATTTGGTTTGTTTCCATTTTTTTGGCTACTGAAGTCTATTCTGAACATGGGAGTGCAAGTATCTCCTCAAGATCTCATTTTCAGCTCCACCAAAAAAACTACCAGAACTGATAAATTAATTCAATAAGGTCACAGGATACAAAATCAACCTAGTGAGATCTGTTGTCTTTCTATACACTAATAACAAAGCATCAGAAAGAGCAATTAAGAAAATAACCCATTTTCCCTTACTTTTTCACCTTCTTGCAACCCAGATATATTCTCCTGTATCTCATCCTTACCTCTCCCCTAAACTGGTCATACACTTTTAAATGGTCTACTGTCCTTTGATGTCTCCGACCCCCTTTTATATATTTTTTTCTTTTCTTCTTTCTCTTTTCTTTTTATTTTCTCTTCTCCTCTTCTTTTCATCTCTTTCCCACCCATTTTCTTTCTTTTCTTTCCTCCCTGTAATGTGTTTCTTTGTTTGATTTGTCTGTGTGTATGTGTGCTTCTGTTCCCTCAGTGTTTGTCAGTCTGTTTTCCTTCTTAGGACTACACCAAGAAACAAGCCAAAGTATGCAAGAAGGCGAGTCCCAAATATTGCAGGGTACGGAAATAAAATACTCACAGACACAAGAGAAACTGAGAGACACCATTAAGAGAATATTTCCTGAAAAGGCAGGCCCTGGACAGTCAATAAGCCT
>NC_043710.1:51263519-51265753 GCF_006229205.1 Suricata suricatta
TACAAGGAACTCACCAAACTTCACAATCACAAAACAAATAATCCAGTGAAGAAATGGGCAGAAGATATGAACAGACACTTCTCCAAAGAGGACATCCAGATGGCCTACAGACACATAAAACGATGCTCAACATCACTCATCATCAGGGAAACACAAATCAAAACCACACTGAGATACCACCTCACACCAGTCAGAGTGGATAAAATGAACAAAGCAAAAGACTACAGTTGTTGGAGAGGGTGTGGAGAGATGGGCACCCTCTTACACTGTTGGTGGAAACTGGGAAACTTTTTATATGTTAATCTTGTCTGACAGTACCTTGATGATAGTAATTCAAATTGATGTAGGAAAAGACATTCGTATTGAGTCCGGCCTAATAACAGGATTGGATTAATACAAGAGGAATAGTTAAGTTCAATTACGATACAAATTATGAAGAATTTAAATATATATTCTTTACTATATGAAATCACCTGGGTTAAGTACTGGCTGTAATAAAGTTTGAGTCTTAAAATGGTTGATAAGGAAACCTTGGTTTCATAACCTAACTCACAGAACCTCATCTCCACCTGAGCCTTGATAGACAGGAACACAGGGCCGTGATACCTACTGCCATGACCCCTTGTCACCCCTCACCCAGCTATTTCCTATTTATCCCTACAAATTCATTCCAGGCCGCATCTCCTCCAAAAGCTTTCCCTCCCTGTGCCGGGCTAAACTGACTCCAAGAGCTCCACCGTGTTCCTCCATAGCATTCAATGCACAGAACTAGTAGGTATTTACCTTGTTACATGGAGATTCTCTAGTCACATGTCACCTCTGCACTGCACAGTAAGGGCTCTGAAGGAAGACAGGAACTCAGGAGTCTTACTCTCCAGGTCACCAAAAATTATCTGGCTGCTTGGCACACAGTATCACTACCAATGGCAACAAACTTCAAGTTTAGTTCCTACAGTAACGAACTATCTATGAGGTTAAATCTTTTCACCTACACCTACAAAATTGCCTGAAGTCTTTTTTCTTTAACAAGGCAGTATATATTTGAAAAAAATATATTAATACAGGGCACCTGGGTAGTTCAGTCGGTTAAGCATCTGACTTCGGCCTAGGTATGAGCTCATGGCTCATGATTCCTGAGTTCAAGCCCCGCACCAGGCTCTCTGCTGTCAGCACAGAGCCAGTTTCAGATCCTCTGTCCTCCTCTCTCTGACCCTCCCCTGCTCATGCACAGTCTCTCTCAAAAATTTTAAATTAATAAAAAATATATATAAATATGATATGAGTAATTTGTTATAGAGACAAAAGTATCCCAAGGGTGTCACGGTTATGGACTTCAGATGAGTCAGGATGTACTGGGGAAGGGCTATCATCTTAAATATTAATTGGTGATGATTGGATCTGCACACAGTGATCTTCTGAGAAAATGGAAGTGGGCAATGTAGGAAGCTTTGGGGGAGAGGTTCCAGACAATTCCACTCCCTAGCAAGCATACTTGCTTCCATAGAAAAAGATAACATTAGGAGCACCTGGGTGCCTCATTCAGTTAATCATATGACTCTTGGTTTCACTCATGAGTTCCAACCCTGACTTGGTCTCTACACTGACAGAACAGAGCCTGATTAAGATTCTATCTCCCTCTTTCTCCGCCCCTCCCCGCTTGAAAGCTCTCTCAAAATTAAATTTAAAAAAAATTTTAAAAAAGATAAAATTAGTAACAAAATTCGCCTGTTATTCATTTAGGAACTTTCCCTTTAACCATTCAGGGCTCAATAATTCTTATTTTGTATCTGTGGCAAAAACAATGAGCTAGATGGCTCCCCACGTATACTTTTCCCCATTTTCTAAGAAAGACTAGGCAGACAGAAAGTAAATAATCTAAGGGACCGTACTCCTAGCTTTTTTTTTTTTTCTCCAGATATCTAGGCCTCATTCTGCTTTGTTCACTGGTCGCTTGAGGTGGTAGGACAGGGCAGGGGGAGCAAGGGAAAAGGGTGAAGGTACATGACCAAAGTTTTTGGTTTAAAACACCCAACCTCAACTGGAAATGAGTCCTTTAGCAGAAAGACACTCCTCTCCCCCAGCACATGCAGCTCAAGCATGGATGCAAGACACACAATGAGAGAAGGGGCTCACCTGGCAGGCCAGCCAGCCTCCTCCCACAGCACACGCTTAGCCCAACAGTAAACCCTTAAAGGAATGCTGGGCCAGAAGGGGCAATGGTGTGCCCTGAGGTC
>NC_043710.1:51265853-51283535 GCF_006229205.1 Suricata suricatta
ACAAGAGAGACCTAATGGAGAACCAGGGGGAACGGAGGAGGGAGAGAGAGTTGGGGAGAGAGAGGGATGCAGAACTTGAGAGACTATTGAATGCTGAGAATGAACTGAGGGTTGGGGGGGAGGGGGGAGGGGGGAAGACAGGTGGTGGTGATGGTGGAGGGCACTTGAGGGGAAGAGCACTGGGTGTTGTATGGAAAACTATTTGACAATAAAATATTATGGAAAAAAAAAGATTAAAAAAATAAGTTTCCCAGTTTCGATGGCTATTAATGTCTTGGACAATTGTAGACTCTTTTGGGTGTCCTTGATAAATATGGACCCTTTCCTAAAAACATGTCCGTTTTCATGTACAACATTTAGCGTGCAGTCAGAGGTTTCCTAGACCACCTGGACTACAGGTTAAAAACCTTTGCTCTGGATAGCTTTCCTTCAGTGTCATTAAGAGATAAAGCTATGAAAGGGGAGTAAGTGAAGGACTTTGCTTCTTGAAAGTGCCCTTTTAGCTTTAGAGATCTATGTCCATTTTTGTCTTTCTCTTTGAATTTTCACAAGAACAGTGAGATGGGAGTTGGTATAGCTATTAGAAAGCACATGCTCCAGGGGCGCCTGGGTAGCTCAGCTGGTTAAGCGTCCGACTTCAGCTCAAGTCATGATCTCGCAGTTTGTGGGTTCAAGCCCTGCATCAGGCTCCTTGCTGACAGCTAGCCCAGAGCCTGGAGCCTGTCTTCAGATTCTGTGTCTCCCTCTCTCTTTGACCCTCCCCCATTCATGCTGTCTCTCTCTCAAAATAAATAATAAAATATTAAAGAAATAAAAAAAATAGCTTATGTAAATTTATATATCTTATCCAGGAAAATATTACACTGTAGGTGACTAAATTTGGGAATGGAAGAGGGAAAGAAGGAGGAAGTATAAGAGTATTTCTTGTCTGCAGCTTACATGGCAATAAACAGGATCTAAAGTTAATGGAGGGGAAACAAAAGAATGTTTATATTTATTGAAAAAATATAAATATTTAAATAGTTAAAATTTAATTTAAGTAATTAAATATTAAACATACTTTGAAAAATAATTAAAAGGGAATCGTAGATATATTATTCATCTGTTTCAGTCGAGTGATGAGTCTCCTAGGAAAGCCTCATCCTCACACCTGGAATCATGCTGCTTATCTGATTATATTGTCTCTAAGCCCCAAGGGTCTCTTGGCAGCAGGGCTGGGTTACATGCTGGGCTCCTTATAGAAGCGCAGCTCCAAGAGCCACCGACACGCAGATGTGGCTGGGCGGTGAGTGGGAAGGGCAGCTGTCCCTCTGCTGGGAGCCAGGTAAGATGGCAGGAGCAGAAAGAGCAGACCAAGGAGAGGGACTGTGAGAGCTAATCTGGAGGGCGAGGAAGGGATGGGCAGTTGGAGGCATGGAGCAGGATAGGTACTGAGAAGCACAGGATAGAAATCAGAAGTGAAGAGAGCAGGTAATGGGAAGAGGCATTCAGAGCGGCAGGCACAAGCTGGATGGTGTGGGAATTAAGTGTGATATGAGCAGGAAGTTTGCAAACAAATATTTATTCCCAGGAGAAAAACACTGAATTCAGTTATGTCAATGAAATGGAGTGAATTTTCATTCTTTGTGGTCCAAATTTGACATTATTGTATATTTTATTGCTTCACTCAGCTTTTAAATTTGACTGATTTCCGTATTTTCATTTGCTAGAAAATAAGTTTTTTGAGTTCTTTCACTTAGCATCAGTTCCACCTTCGTACAGGATCCTGGTAATCTGAGCTTTCTAACAAGTGTCTTCATACCCATTTATATTTAGAAGGAAGTACTTTAGGGGTGTCTTGTGGCTCAGTTGGTGAAGCATAGGATTTAGGCTCAGGTCATGATCTCACAGTGCGTGAGTTCGAGCCCTGCATCGGGCTCTGTGCTGACAGCTCAGAGCCGGGAGCCTGCTTCAATTCTGTGTCTCCCTCCTCTGCCTCTCCCCTGCTTGTGTGCTGTCCTTCTCTCTCAAAAATGAAAAAAACATTAAAAATTAAAAAAAAAAGAAAGAAGTACTTCAAATGCATCTTGGCATTTGACCAGTGTTCCCAGACAAACTGGAAATAGGCAGGGATATTTTTTACAGTTGAAGGTTTATAGATGAGGAATCTATGGGTCTCCAAGCCCTACCTCCCATCAGTGTAGAAGTAAGGACACCTACCTTCATCCTTACTATGCTACTGGGTCAGAATAATACATCCCAATGCCCACCATGTTCTTCATGACCAAAGCCTCTGGAAACAGAAATCGAGTTGGTGTTGTGTTTCCCATTCCCAACTCCCTCCCCATCAATCAAACCACTGTCATCAAACCAGGGACACACAATCTATTTAGAAGTGTGTGCAACAGCATTCTTTGGTCTTGGCCTTCTAATGCACGTATGACCTGCTGTACTTTTAATTTTGTTTACAGGCATTTTTAAGTTTGGTATCAGTGCTTTGCATCAGTATTTTACTTCATGGCTTTATTTTCATCTTAAATAGAGGGTGTTTCTTTAAAAAATCACAAATGCATTTTTTTGATTTATCATAATATTATTATAGGGGTTTGGTTTTACCTTGAATTTCTTAATCCAAATGCAGGGATTTGTGTAAAATAGTTTCATACTTTTTATAAATTGTTAGCCCATTGACTGAACACCATTTATCACCTGTAAGTTATTTTTTCTAGTGATATAAAATGCCATTGTCATCATATTCATCCTCATTCACACATTTTTTGAAATGCTATTCTTTTCTGGGGATATATATTTTTAAACTTTGACAATATTTTGTTATTATAATAACTTCATATTACATTTTGATATATCAAAGCACAAATCTCCTCTTTGACATTTTCAATAGTATACTGAATATACGCATACATTTATTATACCTAATACATTTTAGGATCCATCTGTCACTGCCTAGTAAACACTCTTGTCTGTTATTGATTGATAATGCTTTATGAAAATATTAATGCAAGAATTCACATCTTTTCACTTTTTTCATTGTAAGACAATAGAAATATTCACTTTGAATACAGACATTGTATTATACTAATACATTTTATAGTTTTGTGCCTACTGTAAATGAATCCTTATTTTTATAAAATTTCTTCAGTGGTTAATTTTTATGAATAGGTAAAGCTATGAATTTGTTTATTGATTGATATTCTATGTGGTCACATTTGAACTCTATTGGAAGAATTTACAGTGTGTTCTTTTAGATTTTTAAGAAAAGAATCAATTAAAACCTAAATAAAATCTTTTAAAAGTTTCTTTTTAAGAGTAATACTCCCCTTTTATTTTCATTTTACTAAGATATTTCCATAGAATGTTGGATAGTCGTTGTGATAGTAGATATCTCTATCTTGTACTGACTTTAATAGAAATTCTTTTAATAGGTCACCAGTAAATATGTTCGTTCCAAATCTCTAGAAGATGCTTTCGTTTAGGAAGCTATTTTCTTCCTAAATATTAAGAATTTTATCATAAATTGCCATTGCATTTTATTTTTTTTCCTCATCTCTTGATCAGGTTTTTTTCACTAGTAATCTGTTAGTGTAGTCATATCATTAATAGATTTCTTAAGCTGCATAATTTTTTCATTGTAAGACAAAGTGTACTGTTTCAAAGTGCAATATTCTTTAAAAAAACAGGTACCTCTGACTTGCTAAAAAGTTATTTATAATGTTTGCATGTGCCATCATAAGTAATTAGATGAATAGCTTTTCATCTATTTATATGCTCAAGAATACGATTTCTCAACCTCAGCCCAGATAACGTTCTGGGCTAGAAGGTTCTTTGTTGTCTTGTGCATTTGTGGGTGTGAGCCTCCCTGTTGTTGTGGACCCACTAGATGCCAGTAGCACTCATTCCCCAGCTGTGACAACCAGAACTGTCCCCAGGCATTGCCAAATGACCTTCACTCTGTGTGTGTGTTTGTGTGTGTGTGTGTGTGTGTGTGTAAAATTCCTTCTTTTCCACTCTACTAGAATTTTAGAAATACTCTACTTAAGTTTTTTCTTCAAATTTATTTATGGGAGTTTTCCTCATCTTTGCCATTTCTGTTGGATTTGATGTCTTGGTCTAAATTGGAGATTGATGTTTTTCTATAAAGTCCATTTCATATCTGCTACCCAATATATTGTTACACTTATGCATATTTATACAATTATATTTAAACTTTTATTTCTCTATACTTTTGTTTTCTTTTTCATTTCTTATGCATTAATCATAATTTCCTTAAAATTTTCTGGACCCCGTTAAAATAAGTGTATATTTTCTCTTTTTGTTTTTTTAAATGTTATTTTTGAGAAAGAGGCAGAGATAGAACACAAGTAGGGGAGGGGGAGGAAGAGGGAGACACAGAATCTGAAACAGGCTCCAGTCCCTGAGCTGTCAGCACAGAGCATGACACAGGGCTCGAACCACAAACTGTGAGATGATGACCTCAGCTGAAGTCAGGCATTTAACTGACTGAGCCACCCAGATGTCCCCATATACTTTCATTTTAAATAATCAACTTTGGTTTTTAGTTAACTCATTTGTGCTCTTAATCTTTGTTAATTTAATCTTCCACATTTATTTAAATGTTTTCCTATAATCCTATACTGAAAAAAATTTTTAAATGATAGTTTACATCTTTGTTTTCTAATAACTTATGTTCTTCAGACTGCGCATTACACTCCAGTGTCTTGTCCAGATTCACATATGTGGTTTTCTCATTTTATTCAGTTTAAAGGACTGTTTTTCATCTTTATTTTTTGTGCATAAATATGTTTAATAAATGGATCTTGTTATTGCTTTGGAGCCCTTGTCCTTTTATATTTATAATACATTATTATTATTTAGGTAGGTTAACTTAATAGGCCAGGTTATACAGCATGAAAATCTGAAGGAGATGATTTTGTGCTTAAATAAAGTAGAGGTGGAAGGAGAAGGTCTTTAGAGTGTGAGTAGAAGGGACTTGTCGATTGGGAAAGATGGAAGCATATAGGACAACCCCCAGGGTTCTGATTTTGAGAATTGGTTAATTTTATGAAAATTATAAGCTTTAGTCAGAATATATAGGAGTAAGAACAAGTATAGGGCATAGGGGAAAATGATCAGTTTGCTTTTGCACATATTGAATTTGATTTACTCATGAGAAATCCATGTGGCAATGTTCATAAGGAAGGTGTATCTTCAAGAACGTGGAAACCACAGCTGCCTTCAGATATTATTGGGAACTTTTCAAATAGGTGAAAGATGGAACTTTGAAAATGGGCAAGATAATTATTTAAATGGTTTGAGAATGGGCAAAGGGCACACCCCTGAAGGATTCCAAAGTTAAGGTTCTTTGGGTGGGGAGTGGGAAACCAGAGAAATTGTTGAGTGGTGGAGAAAAGTAATAGAGATTAGTGACAATATACAAGGAGGGAAAATTCCCAGAACGGAAGTATCCTCAGCATAATAGGTAAGTGTTGGATAAATGAATCACAAAAATGAGTCAACCAGAGGCACCTGGGTGGCTTAATCAGTTGTGTCTGGCTCTTGATTTTGGCTCAGGTCATGATCTTTTTGTTTGTGAGTTTGAGCCCTGCATCAGGCTCTGTGCTGATGGGTGGAGTCTACTTTGGATTCTCTCTCCCTCTCTCTCTGTCCCTCCCCCTCATTCTTCCTCCCTCTCTTCCTCCCTCCCGTTCACTCTCTCCCTCTCTTCCTCTCTCCTCTCAAGATAAAAAAGCTTTTTACAAAAATGAGTAACCAAATCTGGCAATTCTATTTTACTGTTGTTTTCCATAGTGGGTGTAGCCTCAACACCTGATTCTCTGGCCCTTTGTGCATAGAGACTATCGATGAGATTCCTTTCCCCAGAAGCCTAAGGAGCTTCATATTTACATAATTCATGAAGAATTAACACCTGAAACCAAATTCGACTTCAGAGATGCCACATTGACTAAAATATGTCTCTGGAAGGTACAAATTTGAAAAATGTTTGCCAGGGACATTTGTCAGACTGGCTTAGAGGTTCCTCCTATGCATTCCTCAGCTTTATTGAATGAAGACATTGGAGTCATATATGCAGATTCTGACTTCAGCTTTCCTACTGTCTAACTGTAAATTAACTAACTACTTAACCACTTTAAACATCAATATCCCAAAAAAAATATTAGGAATAACCACTTTTTATACTTCACTGGATAGTTGTGATAATTGGATGGGATTATGGATTTGAAGATGATTGCATCTGGCACATAGTAGGTGTTCAAGAAATGATGGTTATTAAGTGTAGTGTTTACTGCACTATGTTAAAATAATGGCGAGGTTTCTCTTTCTCTCTATTTCTTCCTCATTTCCTTCCTCCCTTCTACTCCTCTACTTCTCAATCTCTCCTCCCTCCCTTTTCTTTTCATTTCTTTCTTTCTTTTGTTCTTTCTTTCTTTTATTCCTTTTCTTCCTTTCTTCCTTCTTTCTCTTTCTCTCTGTCTCCATTCCTTTTTTCTTTCCTTCCTTCTCTACCTTTATTATGGATATGATTTCTCTCAACAATTAGACAGTACTTTATAAAGATAACCTTGGGAGGTGAATTTCTGATTAAGTCTTAGTTTCCTCATGTGCAAAATATACTACTTTCTACATCCTAGAGTTAGTGTATGGATTAAATTACATGATGCATATAAAACATAAGACTTTCAACAAACAGGAGTTATAATTATTTTTGTTAGGGTGATTCTTTGGACCACCTTGTAATCACTTATATAAACATGTGTGTCCTGGAATTGTCTTTGGGAGTCTTCTGGATATTTCCCAGGAAAACAATTAGTAATATGCACATTTCAAATGTGACTTGAGTTTTCAGTGCTTTGCTTCAGGCTTAGAAATTTATTTTCAGAAAACATTGAAAACCATTATATTGTCCTATGGTATGGATGAAACTAATATAACACCATATGCTAATTATGCTTGAGTAAAAAAATACTAGAAACCAATGTTCTCATCATATTGTTTACATGTTCTGCTGGGAACTTTAGAGGAAGGGGTGACTTCGTTGTGATGTTTGTTGTCATCAAAGAGAATTATAGGCAAGAAAAATTTGATGTGGAATAATTCAGGAATCCTCTCTTTTCAATAACTGAGAAGCATGGGGAGAAGCTTCCAGTACTGGAAATTTCATAAAAAAACAAGTTTTTAGAAAATCAGCCATAGAAAGTCAGTGAATGTTAGAGTGCCAGAAAGATGTTCCAAGTGATAAGCTATATATTTATTATTTGTATTATGTTCAGTTATTACAAACACTATATTGACATATAGTACTCAAAAGATAATTTTTAGTTACGTTTTTAATCTTAATTCCAGTATAGTTGACATAGAGTGATATATTAGTTTCAAGTGTACACTACAGTGATTCAGCAATTCAATACATTAATCAGTGCTCATCCTGGTAACTGTACTCTTATTCCCCTTCACCTATTTCACCCATCCCCCCACCACCCCTCTGGTGACCATGTTTGTTCTCTGTAGTTAAGAGTTATTTCTTGGTTTGTCTCTCTTCTTTTTTTCCCATTTGTTCATTTGCTTTGTCTTTCTCTGACTGTCCTATTTTGCTTAGCATTATACATTATTTCTCCATTCATGTGTTGCAAGGACAGGATTTCATTCTTTTCTATGGCTGAAAAATATTCCATTGTATATAGATGTATCCCACATCTATACACATTTGTGTCTTGATGGACACTTGGGCTGTTTCTATAATTGGGCTACTGTAAATAATGCTGCCATAAACACAGGTTTGCATGTGTACCTTTGATTTAGTGCCTTTGTATTTTTTGGGGGAAATACCCAGTAGTGTGATTACTGTATCATAGGGTGGTTTACTTTTAACTTTTTGAGGAACCTCCATACTGTTTTCCAAAGTGGCTGCACCAGTTTGAATTCCCACCAAGAAGGTTCTTATTTCTTCACATCCTCGCCAACACGTATTATTTCTTGTGGGTTTTTTAAATTTTATTTATTTTTTTATTTTAGAGAGATTATGAACAAGGGAGAGGGGTAGAGAAAGAGAAAGAGAAAGAGAGAGAGAGAATACCAAGCAGGCTCCATGCTTAGTTTGGAGCTCAATGTGGAGCTTGATCCTGTGACCCTGGGATCACGACCTAGGCCAAAATCAAGAGTTGGATGACCAACTGACTAAGCCACCCAGGAGCCACATTGTGTTTTTTATCTTAACTATTCCGACAGGCCAGAGATGATATCTTCCTGTAATTTTGATTTGTATTTCTGTGATGATGAGTGTTGTTGAGCATATTTTCCATGTATCTGTCAGCCATTGGTATGTTTTCTTTGTAGAAATGTCTATTCATGTCTTCTGCCCATTTTTAATTGGATTATTTGGGTTTTGGCTGTTGATTTGGATCAGTTCTTTATATGTTTTGGATACTAACCCTTTATCAGAGGTGTCATTTGCAAATATCTTCTTCCATTCTTACAGGTATCTTTTGGTTTGTTGATTGCTTCCTTTGTTGTGCACAATCTTTTTATTTTGATGTAGTCCCAATAGTTTACTTTTGTTTTTATTTCTTTTGCCTCAGGAGACATATCTAGAAAAATGTTGCTATGGTTGATGTCAGAGAAATTACTGCCTATACTCTCTTCTAGGATTTCTATGGTTTTAGGTCTCACATTTAGGTCTTGAAAGATAATTTTTTTTCCCCTAGGGCAATGTGGTGGTAAAATTGTAATGGACAGATAAGAGGGTATAAGGAATTATCTCTTTTGGTTCACTGGCTTATGACCTTTACAATATGGTCTGTCCCTCAATTTTTTTCTACTTACCACCTCCCCTGTCTCCACCCCAATTTTCTTTACCTTTCCCTGACGTGCTAGGGACAATGACAACAAAAGCAACTTCAGATATTTCTCTGAATGTGTTGTTCTCTGTCTCACCTCAGCTTTGCACATACTATTCCTTCAGATTGGACCATGATTTTTCCGTTTGACTGCCTAATGTCCTTTAAGGCTGGTACTGTGTCAACTCAAAGGAATATTTCTTGACACTCTGTTCTCCCACCTGCAAGAAGATATTTCTTCTTTTACTTTGAGCAACACAGTTAACATATGGCTATATAATAAACCATCCCAAAATTTAGTGTTTTAATAAACAAACAAACACTTATTTAGCTTGCAAATCTGCAACTTGGGCTGGGTTCTGAGTAAGATTGATTATTATTATGCAGGAAAAGTGGGGATTGGAATAATATGAAGATTTGTTCACTCACTAGTAGTTAATAATGATCCAGCAAAGGCTGAGACTTTAGTTTGGTCTATTGGCTGGGACATCTACATGTGGCTTCTGCATGTGGTCTCAGCTTCTCAGTATGGTGTCTGTGTTCAAAAAGCAGGCATTGAGTGAGATAGAGGTGGAGATAGAAACAGATAAAAAAAAAGAGGGAGAAAGAATGAGGGTGGGGAAGTGTATACCAATGAAAACATATTATCTTTTATGACCCAGCCTCAAGAGTCTTGCAAGGTCACTTCCACAATATTCAGTTCATTGAGTTTGTTTCAAAGTTCTATCCAGTTTTGAGGGGAGAAAAAACAGACTCTCTCTCTTGATGGGGGAGTGATAATTTTCTGGAAGAGAATGTAGGAATGTAGAAATACCTCTTTGGCCATGTTTATAAAATACAATCTGCCATGTCATACTGCATTGTGTTTTTTCCCCACTAGAATTATAGTTCTGTAAGAGCTGTGACTTCTTGATCATTCCTATTTGTATTTGTTTGTATAAATAAATAATAGTAAATTTTCAACATAATGCACATTAGATATATATAAAGGATAGAAGAGTAAGTGTACACTGAAGGAAATAGTACCGCTTAGACCCAGCTAACAACAAAAGACATGGGTCACACGATCTCGGATTTGTTTGGTCTTCACACTATAGACAATGGGATTCATCAGGGGAGGGAATAGAAGGTACACAAAGCCCATGATCACTTGAACCAGATGAGGTGCCTTCTTCCCAAAGCGGTGGATGACAGACAAACCAATCATGGGAGTGTAGAAGAGAAGTACAGCACATATGTGGGAAACGCAAGTGTTGAGAGCTTTGAATCGCTCAGTCCTGGATGCAATAGATAGTACACTACGCAGGATCAGGACATAGGAGAAGAGAATGAGCAGTGAGTCTATACCCACTGTTGAAACAATGACAAACATGCCATAGATGCTGTTGGCTTTGATGTCTGCACAGGCCAATTTCATCACTCCTTGGTGGAGACAGTAGGAATGTGAGAGAACTGCAGAGCCACAATAGGGGAATCTTTTGAGCATAAAAGGCAATGGGAAAATGAGTGCGACACTGCGACCCAGGGAAACCAGGCCAATCCTGCCAATGACTGTGTTGGTGAGAATGGAAGCATAGTGCAAGGGGCGACAAATGGCCACAAAGCGGTCAAAGGCCATAGACAGTAGCACAGAAGACTCCAGAAAGGACAAACAGTGAATGAAAAAGAGCTGGGCAAAACAGGCATCATGACCAATATCTCGTGCCCCAATCCAAAAGATGCCCAGCACTGTAGGGAGGGTGCAAAGAGACAGACCCAGGTCAGTCACAGCCAGCATGGATAGGAAGAGGTACATAGGCTCATGGAGTGAGGGCTCAGTTTTAATGATAAAAAGGATAGTACAGTTACCCAGGATGGAAACCAGGTAAATGAAGCACAATGGGATGGAGATCCAGATGTGCATGTGCTCCAGCCCAGGAATGCCACTCAGTAGAAAGGTGGAGGAAATGTTGCTGCTATCTTCCAAGGGTCCCAAAGACATCATGTGTGGAGGGAAGAGGAAAATTTGATTCCTTCCAAATGCCTGAAATGAATTCAGAAAAAGCCAGAAATCTTACCTGGAAAGAAATTGAAACTAAACGAAACCAAAACAACAACAAACATGAGAATCAAGTAGACCTAGAACTCTAAGTCTACTCCAGAGGTCACTTCCTTCTGGTCCCTGGTTCCCTCTTCACTTTGTTTTAGAAAAATGTTTTCCTTTGAATTTTTTTCTCCTTTCTCCTTCAAGCTGAGATGTCTGAGCATCTATAAAATTCCTGTTGGTTTTACTAACTTTGCCTAACTCTTTTGAGGAGATCTTTAATTAAACACGCCTCACCGGCCTCTTTCCTGCCAGAACTCTCACTAATGTTCTAACCTTACTTTCAATTTCTCCTCCTTTCTTTTCTCCTACCTTACTTCCTTTGCTATTCCTTTGTCATTGTCCATTCTTCCTTCCTTTCTCCCTCCCTCCCCACTACTCCCTTCCCTCCTCCTTCTCTCTCTTCCTTTCTTTCAATCTTTCTTCCTTCTTTCCTACCTTCTCTTTTCTTTCTTTCTCCTTTCTTTCTTTTCGTTTCTTTTCCTTCCTTCCTTCCTTCCTTCCTTCCTTCCTTCCTTCCTTCCTTCCTTCCTTCCTTCTTTCCTTCCTCTGCTCTTGCTTAACCTTATCAGCTGCATATAATTGATAACCTTAGACACATAAGAATCCTTCACTCACCTTCTCCTCTGGTCTTCCAGTCATAGAAGCCTAGCTTGATCCAGATAGCTCATATGTGCTAGTCAGCACACAGAATTCCAGTAAGGACTGAAGAGTGAATGAATGGTTGTTTGTAAAGTTATTTTTGATTGCTGAAGTAACATATCAAAGCTCTGATTCTCCTATGAGTCAGCAACCTGCATTCCCTGGAGATCTAGAGTTTAACTTCTATGAACCTAGGTAAGAAAAAATACTGAAGCACCATCAGCCATGGTCACATCCCCAATTGCAAGAAAGAGTCTATGAGTCCACAAAATAGATGGAATATGCCAGTAGGACTTATTCTTCCCTAGATTAAAAACTGAAGGTTCAGGAGAGGACAGTCACTCTACAGAGGTCTTAAGCCAATTTAAGCCTCCTGACTTTCAGAGCAGTAATCTGCCCACTCTCAGTTAATAATTCCACTGGAATGGGAGCTCAAAAATGGCAGGGGCTTGGATTTACTTGTTCTGTAAAGACAGTGCTTAGAATATGCATAGTTAAGAGCTAAATTTATAGCTGTTACTAACTTGGTGCATATTTTATCACTTAAAAAATCCTATGAATTGGGGTTTCTGGGTATCTCAGTCAGTTAAGTGTCCAACTTTGGCTCAGGTCATGATCTTATAGTTTGTGAGTTTGAGCTCGTTGTTGGACTCTGTACTAATAGCCTGTTTTGGATTCTGTGTCTCCCTTGCCATCTGCTTCTCCCCCACTCATGCTTTGTCTCTCTCTCAAAAATAAGCACTAATTTTTTTTTTACTCTTGTGAAAAAAGTTCTATTAATAGTACCACATTATAGATGAAGAAATAGAGGATTAGGGAAAATTAATATCTCTAAGTTCAAAGATACAGTAAATGGTCAAAATGGGATTTGAACCAATGTCCAATTATTCTCTAGATTTCAGGCTCTCAACAAATATTACACTTTCTTCCCACATAGAGGACTATTCATTGTCAACTAGAAGGAGCTAGCATAAAATCAAGGGCCTAAAAGACCTTCAAAAAAGTACTGATTCTTTAGCTAAATTAATAAAGTGACTGGAGAAATACACACACACATCCACACACACACAGACATATGTATACATATGCATACTTTCCCCCTCACTCCAAATACCAGTGAAATTAATAGCCAGTGTCATTAACTCACTGCCCACCTGCAGGTCAGATTGGCTCTTGTGTGCTCTTCCTCAGCTTCTACTTCAGCCATGATCAGTGGTCACCACATCATTCATCAAAATGAATTCAGAAGAGCTATGATAAACTTACCTATCGGGGACAGGCAAATTACCTGGGGGTTAAAGATATAATGCATAAAACTTAAGACAGACAATGTCTTGACATGAAAATGAAGTAGGGTAGTGAAGAAAGAATATATATTAATTAATAATATAAATGTTAATTTATAATACTTGATAAACATCTATTATTTTCCAGGCACTGTACTAGGAACATTGCACAATAAATAGCATTTAGAGCTTAGAAAAACCTTGCAAGTTAATATTATTACCTTGATTTGCAAGGAAGGAGAGAAGCTTATAGAATTTGATGTGTGCATAAAGTCATACCATCAATCAATGACAGCTGGAATTCAAACTTAAATCTCTGGAGCTCCAAGGAGCCTTTTGAAAGTTTGGAAGCATTTCGTTTAATACATCTAAGTTTTTTTTAGTTGAGACAGCCTGAAATGGGTGAAGATTGAATGACAAACAGTAGAGAGAAATATCAAAAGTCTTTGTTCTCCACCTTATTTTAGTTCAAGACAGACTCTCTTCAGAGTTTGTGCCTCACATTTTAAAGGGAGTAGGGCAGAATAAAAATCAGAGAGAGAGAGAGAGAGAGAGAGAGAGAGAGAGAGAGAGAGAGATTGATTTATGAGAATATGTTGAAGGAAGGGACCTGGATATAAAAGAAAATCCAGAATAGTGAAGCTAAGAGATATCTGCCTGGGAAAGACCACCTTTACCCTGTTGGTCAGTGAGGTCTTAGTAAGGTAACTATTCTAAAGGGTTCTTATTTAAAGGTCTTCAGAGAATCCAGTGTCAGATTTGGTGAGGATTTCATTGTTCCTGACCAGTTCAAAAAGCAGCTGTCTAGGGTAGAGGGGAGTGGTACATTTAACAAATGGCCTGCTCACAATTGTTCTTGGAGGAACTTTTGCAAGTTCAATGGCCTCTTCTAATTCTATCGCTCAGACTCTGTGATTGCTCAGGAAAATGTCCTTTCATGTCACAGACAAGCTTTTCTTTCAGAGGATCACTTGACTTTCTACGCCTCTGCCTCTGCTTCTTGGAAATAACTCCTGATGCTCCTAACTTGTGTCTGAGCCTAAGGAGTAGAGACTGAGCTTATAGCTCATCTTGTTCTTACATCTCAGTTTTGCCTGCCTAACTTGTCTCTCTTCCTGGGTCTCAGTAATACTCTTATGTTGCCACATATGAGGCAACTCTCTGGGCCGGAAATCAATGAAATGAATGGGTGTGAGAAAGCTATTGTCTCCCTCCTAAGCTGGTGCTAAAACCAGACCTGGGATCCCATGAAGTTAGTGAACTCTGACTCCAACAGTCACCACCTTCTATAGGCATCCTCTACAGCCTTTCTTGTGCCTCAAAGTCCCTTCTCTCCTCTCCCTCTCCAGAGCTCAGGCTGAGCCTTCTAGACCTCTTCTTCACTACACAATTCGGCACCAGACACCTAACTCACCTGTCAAGGCTAGGTCCAGAGCCTCCAGTTCTTGCAATAGGGGAAAAGGAAAGCTAAAACCAGAGGTTCTAGAGGGTATGGCGAGACTGAAGGGTAGATGTTGAATTCCTTGATTTTTATGAAACTTCCCGAGGTCCCCACTGAGACCCTTTCAAGAATCCCTCATCAATTCCCTATGAGTACTGGTTCTCTGGACTTCAGTATCTCGTACTCTGGGGATAAGGGAAACAGACGAGAATAGTTTGTAAGATATCTACATGGGAAGCCCAGAAGATGTTATACCCTGTAGCTACTTTTTGAAGAGCTCATGAAATTTTAAACAGCTCCACAACTTCAGGAAACTCGAGTGGATGTTGTTGACAATGTTTTATATATGATATATCATAAACATATAGTTATGCATATCAAAAGTGACAGTGTGTATTGTGGGTATATATAACCTTATGTAACATTAAATGGGACTTTTTAATTTAATTATTCTCCCATCACTAAAGGGGAAGAAAGGAGTCATACCTTGTTTCTTGAAATATTGTGATAGCATTGATTTTTGTACCCCAAGTAACCCTATATGCTGCTGCCTTCTGCCTAGACTCAGGGACTCCTGTCTTTGATCCACACAAACACAGAACTCAGCCCTTTGTTTCTAGACATTAAGGCACTAACCAGAAACACTAATTCATTTTTGTGCCCTTTTGGGCAACATGAGCCCCTAAAAAGGAGAGTTAAACTGAGGAGTTTCATATGTCAATACAAGAATATGAAGAATTAATTATCCATTTTTGGACTTTGAAAGCTGATGGACAAGACATTTTAGAAAGAGGAAAGGAGGGCCATTTAAGTGTTTTCATTACCTACCTAATCGGCATCTAGCTTATTGAGTCTATTTTGAGAATATAAAGGTATAAATATTCAGGAATGTCACAGATCCCCCACCAACCATAAGAGGTTGTTCTTCCAACTCATTGGCCTGATTGCCCCCCTTGGAATGTGCTGGGCTTCCTCTTGTGGCTTCATTCCATTAATTTTTGGTCAAGCACATTGTAGACACACCTGAGTGTTATTAAGCAATATTTCTCAAATCAGAGTCCCCAGATAATCAGGATCAGAGTCACCTGTAATGATTATTAAAATGTGAATTTCTGGGCCTCATCCCTCTACTGCAGTCAGAAACTGATGTTAGTCACAACCACAAGGTCTGAGAATTTTCATATATCCTTGGCTTTATGATTTGTTTTCAACTCTGATTACAGAATTTTTTTAATTCCCTCTATAATTAAAAATGCATCACTTTTAACCTGGAATTCATTTCAAAACACAGTTACCTCTTATATTGGTTTGTTGGGGCCACCAATACAGAACGCCATAGACTGAATGACTTTAAAAATAGAAACTTATTTTCTCACAGTTCTGGAGGCCAGCAAAGCCCAACATCAAGGTGTTGAAAAATTTGGTTTCTTCCGAGGCCTCTCTCCTTGGCTTGCACATGGCCACCTTCTGTATGTCCTCATGTGGCCTCTCCTCTAGGAATGAGTATTCTTGATGTCTCCTGGTCTTCTTATAAGGACATGAGTCATATAAAGTTAGCCAATCCTAAATGCTTCATTTTAACTTCACTATCTCCTAAAAGCCTTTACTTCAAATACAGTTACATTCTGTGGCACTGGGGGTTTGGGACTTCAATATATGAATGGAGTAGGCACAATTTAGCCCTTAACATCTGTTTATCCGTGCAGGCTACTGCCCCGTTTTTCATATACTTAACAAATATCTTATAACAGAAATAATACTCCTCACATACTCCTCATAAAAATACAGGCAATATTTATTTATAGTCTCTGAATCCAAGCACTGAGAAGAAACAGGTAATATTAGATGTTTTGGAAGAAAATAGGTTTGAATCTCAGATGTTGTAAAGAGAAATGGGGATGGAGGGAAAGAGAGAGATATTGAATTAATCTTTGAACAGCTTATTACTGGGAAGATATCCTACCTGTTTTAAATCTTACTATTCAGCTCTGTGAGGGAAAAACAGGATATGATATGGGGAGAGACAAAAAGAAAAAAAAAAAAGCTCTTGGCCCAGAAAAGAATAGGGAAAAGAAACAAGGTAGAAGCAGAATGTAAGGGAATACCTTGTACATAAAGATGCTGCCTTGAGGATAGACCAGCTGAAAGACTGAAAGACCTGAAGAGAACATTATTGGATTGGACTTAGACAAACTGATGCAAAAAGTAATGCTTTAAAATTTTCAGTATGGTTTTGTAAATTGTTATTGCATTTTCCCATGATAATTAGTTGGTAGATATTTATGAATAAGACAGATGATTTAGAAATAAAACAAGTAAACCCCCCCCACCCCCCACACACTAGTTGTGTGAGTAAAGTTGATGCCCATCTATATTCCAAATACTTAAAATGTATATTTCCCAGTACATCCATGCTGTTTTAGGTCCCTTTTTTTGCTTGATCTCCACTGAGACATTAATCTGAAGTGTTAGTATATGTGGAAAAACTAGAGTTCAGAAAGTCTCAACGGCACAATGCCAAAAGTATATGTTTTGAGATTCGACAGACCTGAATGTGGTTTGGGGCTTTCCATTTATTACATGTGAAATTGGTTACTGTAACTTATCTCACTGAACCTCCTATCAGAAAGAATTATATGAGAATTAAAGAAGAAATTGGCTATCTTGAATGGTAAGACAGCACTAAATAAAAATAGTTTGAGAAATTAAAATTTAACAAAATGATTGATATTCAGTATTGTAGTAAGTAGATAAACATCATGACTATATACAAATGTGTTGTATAAGGATGATTTTCAATTAAACCTTCCCGAAGTAGGCATACTTTTTTCACTCCTACTGAAGTCTTTTCTACCCTACTGAAGGTTTGGGAGGCCATTCTTCATAAATAAAGAGAAGGCACTTCTTTTTTTTTTAATTTTTTAAATGTTTTATTAATTTTTGATACAGGAGAGACAGAGCATGAGAGGGGAAGGGTCAGAGAGAGAAGAAGACACAGAACTGGAAGCAGGCTCCAGGCTCTGAGCTAGCCGTCAGCACAGAGCTTGACGCGGGGCTCGAACCCACGAACATGAGATCTGACCTGAGCCGAAGTCAGAGGCTTAACCGACTGAGCCACCCAGGCGCCCCAAGAGAAGGCACTTCTTGGGATGGATCCTAGGTTATAGTTTTGTATAGAACAAAACTCATAATTTTGATGTATCAATAATTAAATAATCAGGATATAGCAGTCAGCTAGCTGCTACCTGGAGGCTACCTTCCTGCAGTAAGTTTTTAAAATAGACAAAAATCATATTATAAAAATTTGACTCTGTCATCTTAATTTCCAAAAGAGAGTCAAACTGGAGCTTGTATGTAAGTGCTTTGAGACATTCTGTAAGT
>NC_043710.1:51283635-51289783 GCF_006229205.1 Suricata suricatta
GTTGCAGAGCACACTGTGGGTGATATAAGTGGACAAGGCACTCTCACTCTGATATCAAGACAGAAAATGGCAAAATAATTTTTAAAAAAGGAATAATAAGAAAGAAGGGAAGAATTTCCATCATTTAAGGGGCAATACAAACAAGAGTTTAAATATATGTGCAGCTTTTCAGCCAGTAGACTCACAGTGAAATTGGTTTCCATCCATTTTACATCGAGCCATTTCAGAGTTTGTGAAAGAGAAGAAACGTTTAGAGGTGATCTGTTTCACTCCCTTACCTTCAGGAGTGGAAAGCTCATTCTGCAGCTTAGTGAGAAGCCACATCCGTCATATGCCACCTTGTTATTATCTTGCCTTCCAAATATATTACTTGCATATTATATTTTGGGTATGGATAAGAGACAAGTGTGTCAGGTATGGGAGGGAAAAAATGATCAAAGCCCTAACTAGCACTAGAGAAATGGAATTGCTATATGACTGACTAGAGACTTGCAATCCTGGTACAGATTTGGAACCTAATAACATTTGCTGAATAAATGCCTAAGTGAATGGTTGGAAAAAAAACAGATGAGATGGAGTAGGGATTATTATACAGAATCATTTTTAGTGCAGTGACTACATTTCTTGAAGGCACTCACCTCCAGATTAATGGATCAGAGAAGTGTGAGCTGGTTCCTCCACTGGACTATGTCATACATCCTTGACCCTCCATTCAACTCTAAATTATTGGGGTTATAGGGATGTCATCATAGGGTCAATGCAGAAAACAGGAGAGAGGGGCAGAGCAGCGATTTCGACGACACTCGACTACCTCTAATTCCTCATGTAATTGTACACAGGGCGATCAGGAGGGTTAGCATTTGTGCTGGTGACCATCTGCACGTCTTACCATACAACTGGTTTGTGGCAACAGCTGGCGAGACCAGGCAGAACCCAGGGCTAGTGCTCGCACAGCTGCGCGAATACTCTGTGCTCAAAGCACAAGGGCTTTTTGAAGAGTGAAGGAGCTCCTCCCTAGGGGAGAAGCCCAGGAACTTCTGCTGAGGCTGGGAATTCTCTGAAGAGTTCTCAAGATGTTTAGCTGAGGATGGAAGCCAGGAGAGGCTGAGAAACCCCAACCCTCTGTGTGGACGAAGGATAGCTTCAACATGTTGGGCTGCTTCTAGTTCTAGATTTCGTTTTCTGAAACTAGATATGCAAGATCTAGTTGGAGTATAGTATTACAAGAGAGAGAGTGCTTTGATTCAGATAAAAGATAAAGCTGATTCCAATCTCTGACACTTTCTAACCATGTAACCATGTAGTAAAAATTAATCTCCCAGAAAAAGTATTTCCTTATGTTCTAAAAATGGGCAATTCCCTCTTTTTTTTACTCAGACCCTAGTACCATCAGCAATGTTTTAGAATCATCTGCCAGTGTAATTTTGTTTGCATTTAGGGAGAATAAAAGGTCCACCTTGGTTCAGTTGTAAACTATGGGTTTCTTAATTACTACTGGCCACTCCCTGTGTATTCTCCACTCTACACACGTGGTTTGGGTCCTAATTCAGAAACTTGTACTCCAAATACCAGCTTAATACCTTAAAATAGTTCACTAGCCCATTTTAACTACCAGTATGGATATCAGGAGGGTTTTCCGGAACAGATTGAAACAATTAGAGGGAATAAATATCTGAATGGAATAGCTGATACTTAATGGATACTCAGTATGCACAAATATTAAAATAATTAGTAGGGACACTGTGATTCTAGTTTGCCAAGAAACAGCCTAACCTAGAATTGTTGGTTTGGTTTCCCAACCAGTTTGGGGAAATGAACTGGGATGGGTTGCGAAACCTTCACTTCATACTCCCAAGTTTCTGCTGACATTCATCTAACAGCCTGTGTAATACAAGGCTAGTGACCACAGTGATCCTCCTTTACTCATTTCTAAATCTGAAAGAATTAGAAGAGAATCTCTATTTTCTTGACCATTTCCAAAGTCATGTTAGTAAAGCTGCAAAGATATTAGGCAGGGTCATTACTGGCACGCAAGCACATAGCTACAGCTGGCTCCTTGCAGATGCAGACAATGGTTTTTGACGATGATCCCCCTTCCAGATGCTTTTTAAAATTATTTTTTATTAAAAATTTCTTTAATTTTTAATGTTTATTTATTTTTTTAGAAAGAAAGAGCGTGAGCAGGGGAAGGGCAGAGAGAGGGAGGCAGAGAATCTAAATCAGGCTCCAGGCTCTGAGTTGTCAGAGCAGAGCACCACATGGGGATTGAATTCACAAACCGTGAGATCATGACCTGAGCTGAAGTCAGATGCTCAGCTGACTGAACCACCCAGGTGCCCCATCCCTTCCAGATGCTTTTGATTGGAGCCAACCACTTGTGTCACTCCTTGTGCCAAAGCCTATGGAATGAATGAAGTCATGAGGCTGCCAGCAGACTGGGGTCAGTCGGAAATAACTTGGTTAAGTGATCCAGAAAAGAAAATGTTCAGGGAATAAAGACTGATGAATGTTTGGTGTTTATCCCTTCTTGTAATTGTATAACTTATTTCACTGATAAATTTAATTTTTAATTATCTCATTGCCAACAAAGTTCCTACAAAAATGAAAGTGAATTGTTTCTTGGCCTTTTGGCGAAGATCAAGTGCAAAAATGAAAGTGAACATTTTTTTAAGTTCTCTGTTAGTATTTCTTAGGAAATTTGATAATGAATTCATAATTTGAGCAAAATATTTGTCAATATGTGACATCACTATGGTGACCAACTTGATACAATTGATCCACGACAACCAGTAGAAAAAAAATTAATATCCACTTCTAAAGTGTGTGAATTATTTTAAAACATTGTATCTGGTAGTGATAATTTACCATACACAGATACTGAAGGCAGATTTCATGATTAAATAATTGTCTATTCAAAATAGGTATATTCCGTTTTTATTACACACTTCCCAGTCATTGTAAAAAGGGACGAGATAGCTGTAATGGTGTTGATTTCATTAGCAGACGCTAAATTATGTTCATTTTGAATCACTATTAGGATTCTCTAAACAGAAATTTTTTCAACTTTGTGATTTGTATTTATATTCTTAAGCTTTACAGAGATATAACTGACCTACAGCATTGCGTAAGTTTAAGGCATATAATATATTGATTTGATACGCTTACATGTTGCCAAAGGGTCACCGCTGATGCATTAGCTAATATTTTTATCATGTCATACTAATTACCATTCTCTTTTCGTGGTGAGAACATTTAGGGTTTACTATCTTAACATCCAGGTTATAATATATTATTGTCAACTATCATCATGCTACTGTGTGTATTAGATCCTCAGAAATTATTCCTTTTCTAACTGTAAGTTTGTATCCTTTAACCAACATCTCCCCCATTTCTCTGATTCCCTATTCCCTGGTAACCACCATTCTACTCTGTTTCTATGAGTTCAGTTTAGATTCTATATATAAGTTATATCACACAGTATTTGTCTTTTTTCCTCTAACTTATTTCACTTAGCATAATGTCCCCGAAAACCATTCACATTGTTACAAGTGTCACACTGTCCTTTCCCCTAGCTGAAAAAATAATTCATGTATATGTATGTGTATCCATTCATCCATTGACAGATGCTTAGGCTTTTTCTATATGTTGGTTATTGTCCATAATGCAACAATCAGAAGTATAGATGTCTCCTTTATATCCTGCTTTTATTTCCTTTGACTATGTATCCAGAAGTAGGTTGCTAGTTCTACTTTTAATATTTTGAGGGACCTCTATACTATTATTCTTAAAGCTTGCACCAACTTACATTGTCACCAATAGTGCACAGGTGATCCATTTCCTCCATATCCTCACTAGCGCTTGTTATCTCTTGGCTTTTTGATGACAGTTATTCTAACAGGTATGAGGTGATATCTCACTTACAATTCCCTGATGATTAATGATATTGAACATATTTTTATGTACTAGTTGACCATTTGTATGTCTTCCTGGAAAACTGTTTATTCAGTTCCTTTGCCCATTTTTAAAATCAGATTTGTTACTGAATTGTATGGGTTCTTTACACATTTTGGATATTAATCATTAATCAGATATTTGTATAAGGACAGAAACATAATGGACAAAAGACTTGAACAGATGCTTCAAAATGAGAAAATACAAATGAGCAATAACCATATTTGGATACAGAAGTATGATTATAAGTTAGCAGAAAATTAATATATGATATTGATGGCCTGATATTTTTCAAAATTTGGGATTCTAGAACATCTAGCTGACTTGTTCCAGGATGGGCTGACAAGTGAACCAAGAACAAGGTTGATAAATAGCTATTAAATTTGAATATGGCCCCCAAGGTCTTTGACTCAGTTTGTCCACTTTCTACTGGATTATTTGTCTTTCCCTAATTGATTTGTAAACTTTTTTCTCTCTTTCTTTTTTATTTTTAATAAATGTGGGCTAAGCGATTTGTTGGAAACCTATAACACATATTTTCTAAATCATGTTTAAACTATTGCAGTCAGATTTATATGCATTCCACATGTCTTTGCTATTTTTCACTTATAATTAATTAAATATTTTAATATCTTATTAGTGAATTATTTTATTTTTCCAGAAGGCTTCTATCAGTTTTTCACTGAATGTTTTTCTGAGGGACTTCTCTGACGTCAGATTATCCCAACTATAGTCTAGTTCAAGACAATCTGTGTAACCATGGGGTTAATCATTTAGTGTGACAGTTGCATTTAGACTAGGCTTCTCATATGATATTTGGGCTGGATAGTTATTTTTGTAGGCAGCTGTACTGTGCATTGTAGAGTGTGTCATGTTGGATGGGTTGGCAGCATCCCTAGTCTTTACCCAGTTGATGTTGATAACATATCTCCCTCCCAGGTTGCAAAAACCAAAATTTCCACATATTGCCAAATGTCTCCTAGTGGCTAAACTGTTCCCAGTTGGGTATTTTAAGAGGCCCAGAGTTAGGCTTTCATTCCTCCAAAAATATGTAGAAATAAAATGGTGACCATAAAGTCACCCCACCCCAACTGGCATTTTATAGCTTCATCTTTCTTTTGTTATATTTTATTGAGGAGGACAGAAACAACCTCAGATTGTTTTGAGAGTTCAGAGTGTGACATCCTTGTACAATAACGCATGAGAATTTAATGCTCCTCAAATCCATGTTATTATCCCTCCTCTTATTAGCAGACACTGGTGAAGTCTTCACTTTGTGCTGCCTATCTTCACACTGGAAAAATATGAATTTCCATTTCTTATAATTAAAATGTCTAACTTGCTCTTTGTTGTGCTACAGCCCTCAGTGCCCCTGGCTACATCTGTGAGATTATGGGAAATTATGCACCTCAGACACAGAAGTACATAGCTCCCTGATTTGATGATAGAATTGTGAAAACAGATGCAATGTTGAATGTGAAAGCTAAAATGTAGCCCAATAGTACGACCCGGGGGTATAAAAGATGGAGTGTGAGTCCCAACTTTTGACTTCCAGTCTTTGTGAATTCAGTAAGACAATTTCTCAGAGCCTCAATCTCTTCAACAACTAAAAAATAGAATGATAAATAAAATTGGATCCATGAGAATCAAAGTAGGCAGTATGCCTAGAAGTAAATTTTGCATATATTAGCATTTCAAATGCAATGCTTTGTATCTGTGAAAGCTTTTCATTAATTGTGAGATACTATCTCCTTACAGGCTGACTATTATTCTTAAGCATTTGACATTGCTGGACATTGTCTCTTGATTTACCTGAGGATAAAATTGCAGAAGAGTAGAATTGGTTTGTGGTGAGGACTTGGGTCAATGAGTGTGCATAAGAAAATCTAAGAAATTTGTTCTATATGCCACAAAGTTTTCAGGTCATATTAGGAATAGAATTTAGACTATTCTCACCCATCAAATCCAAAGCAAAAAATTCTTCCTTAATCCCATATTATTTTTTCCTACTTTCAAAACCTGAGCATCTGTAACATGCCTATTTTTGCAATAAACAACTTAAGACAGTTTTATCCAATTTGCATTGGAGTACTTTTGAACTTTTTAACAAACAATTTCCTGTTTTAAAACATGGCCTCATTTACACATTCATTTGTTAATAGTTATTTGTTGGAGATCTATTCTGTGCCAGAAACAT
>NC_043710.1:51289883-51298425 GCF_006229205.1 Suricata suricatta
TCTGATAGGAGTAAGAATGGAGCTGTATCTCAGAGGGCTGTGGATGGCTAGGAAGCGGTCAAATGACATGATCAAGAGCACTGAGGATTCCACTACTGTGAAACCATGGATGAAGAATTCCTGGGCAAAGCAGGCATTGGCAGAAATTTCAGGGGCATTGAATAAGAAGATCCTCCACATGGTGGGTAGAGAAGAGAAGGACAAGCCCATGTCAGACATGGCCAACATGGAAAGGAAGTAGTACATGGGCTCATGCAGGGAAGGCTCTGTCTTGATGACCAAAAGGATGGTGCAATTTCCCAGAATAGCAAAAAGATACATGCTGCAGATGGGGATAGAGATCCAGATGTGTGCATGTTCCAGCCCTGGCATCCCAACCAAGAAGAAGGTGGTGATTTCAACATCCGATGTGTTAATAATGGACATCATACATTTGTTTAAATGGCTCTGCAATGAAACAGGGATTCTTGAGTTGATAAAATATGTGTATCTGTAAATTTGCTAGAAAAAAATGCAGTTGTTTAAATTTCTGGCTCTTTGTCAGAATAAAATATTGTATCTTTTGTCCTTATAAGATATTTATGTGACTATCATATAATGAGAAGTGGATGCCAATTTAAATCTGCCTATAGAATAGATGAAGAAAATTTCTTTTGGTCATGTTTTTCCTATAAACTAGAAATTAATTTCATATTCAGATATGAATGTAATTTCATTTTCCATTTAAAACATTAGTAAACTGTAGTCACTCAATTTGGAATTCTCTATTTATTGGTTTCACATTCCAGATAAGCTGTTGGGTAAAATATATGACTTCTAGAATGACACTATGAAAGTAAAAGAATCTCACAACTCAATATCTTCCTATGTCTTGGAAATCCCACAAAAATATTCTTTCACAAACTACCCTTAGCTCTATGCCCTTCCGTCTGAAAATTATTGGTTATTTAAACATCCTTTTCAGGAGCGCCTGGATGGCTCAGTTGGTTAATCGTCTGGCTTCGGCTCAGGTCATGATCTCATGGTTCCTGGGTTCAAGCCCCGCATCAGGCTGTGTGCTGACAGCTAACTCAGAGCCTGGAGCCTGCTTCAGATTCTGTACCTCCTTCTTTCTCTGACCTTCCCCTGCTCCCACTATCTGTCTCTCTATGTCTCTCAAAAATAAATAAAAACATTAAAAAATTAAAAATAGAAATTCTTTCAAAATTCCCACTATTTTCGAATCCTGTATGCATTTGTAAGGGCAGTCACTGCAGAGATTACTGACATATTATGTCTCATGTTTTCCCGACCTGGAATTTGTGATCACTTGTGTAATGTTGACAGAAGAATGATAATAATGAAATCGTATGACAATTTAGGAGAATCTAAATTCTGTTGAAGAATGATTTCCTTTTTACATAGTCCCTGAAAGGAAAATTTTCCTAGAGATATGGCCTTCTTCCTTTTTATATGAAGTTGTACGTGGTTGACTGCCAAAAAAGAGGGTAAAAAACAAAATAGATGAGGATATCTGAGTACTTACCAGAGACTGGACATTTTGGAGAGCACTTCTGAGAGTAGCTGAAGGATTTCAGCAAAGTTCCAGAAGTTACCAAAGGCACTTCCTTATATATAAAGCCTTTCTCTTTTTTTCTTTTTCAGTCTTATACCTGCCCAAGGGGCAGTGAATCTTTGGGGGATTCCAACCAGGATAAATCTGTTCTGATAATAAGAATAAACATGTGCAGATGCAAAAATTCACAGAGATGGGTAATACCAAAGAAGTGAAATAAGTATCTAGACTTTGAATTAGGGGTCATTTTTGTTGGAGAGAAGTCCTTAATAACTAGGAGTGGTAAAGATGTGGTAAATCCTGTACAAAGTCTCTGACACTTCTTTTGGGTATTTGGCTCAGATATTACTCCTCTGTTTTGAAAAGTATCAAAGCAGAGATGCTGTGTGTTGAATCAGTGCATTCAAGGAAGTGATATAGGACAAACACCTTATGATATACATTTTTAATTTTCTGGTTAACTCCAGAGACCTGTATCCATCCTTCCAGATACTTACTCCAAGACATCACTAGCTAAATATCCCTTAAAATCAACTTGTCCAATGGATTTCTTATCTCCTTTTCCAATTCTGATCTCTTCTTATGGAGCTATCTCTATAATAAGATTTTATCAAACCCCAAATCTGAGCCTTTAACCTCTTCTCATTCACATTTTGTTCATTGCAATAGCCAACATTTGTTGAGAATTTAAATTGTTCCCCTTATTGAGTTTCATTCATTATTGATGATGATTTTGAGTCCTTGAGTCTATTTTTATGTTTATTTATTTTTGAGACAGAGAGAGACACAGCATGAGCAGGGGATGGGCAGAGAGAAAGGGACACACAGAATTCGAAGCAGGCTCCAAGCTCTGAGTCATCAGCAAAGAGCCTGATGCAGAGCTCAAACCCACAAATCTGGAGATCATGACCTGAGCAAAGTTAGAAGCCCAACTGACTGAGCGATCCAGGCACCCCCTTGAGTCTTTTAAATAATGACAAGTAGGCTTATCTTCATTTTACTGATGAAGAAGATGTTTCTCAAGGAGATCAAGTAGCCTCTCCAAGATCATTGTACAGTAGAGGTAAGGTAGGAACTCAGGTCTTTTGGATTACCTATAATTAATCATAGTTCAGGCAATGCAATGTGGATGGTCAATCAATATTTATGGAGTTATGGATCAAATGGATGGTAGAATTCTATAGTTTTTTCTTCACTATACACTGCCTGTTAGTTAATTCTAAGGAATTATATGGAACATGTAAACTCACACTTGTTGACCTTTGCAACAAAGAAAATACTTTTTAAGGATTCCAGAGAAGATTCTCTTGAAGCAAAAATATTTTTATACATATAGTCACATCCATTAATACAGAGTCTTGAGAGCTAATATTGAGTAGATCAAAGAGAGGAAGTACAACAGAATATTACCATAACCCTCTACAATAATCTCTCTTTAAGTTTTTGATAGTTACTATATTTTACACAGGTTCTATTGTTTTTATCCACCTCAGAAATAGGTTCCCTTGGCTATACTGTCAGAAATTCTCCATCTTCAACTCTTCCTTTATCTCTGAACTTTCCAACTCCACACATCTGGGTTTTATATTATTACTGTGTGTATCATAATTGCTATGATGGTATTATGTGTTTATTGGCTTATTGCCCAACTTTGGAGACTGATTCCATTTGTTCTATGATGATACTAATAAGCTATAACATCTATTATTGTTATTTTGGTATGTCCAGTCCCTAGCTGTTTAAAGGCATGTGGTAGCTTAGTAAATGTTTGTTGAATCAATTAATGAATGAATTGCATTATAAAACGTGGTGTCCTAAATCATATACTGTTTTTAACTTTATTATCTTTAGTATCTTTCCCATTTGGTTATGCTTGCTATGGAGTAAAAGAACAGATTTTGGTAAATCTAACATCTGTTCCTATGGGCTTTTACTGTGTGAGCTGGCATTATATTTTTGCATGCATAATTTATATAATCTTATTTTGAAAGTTTTATTTGCATAGAGCATATTTCAAATATAGAATATCATACATAATAGGATGAATTATGCTTTTTTATAATTATTAACATTTGACCACATAAATTTGAAGATTTTTAATAAAATATAAGTAATTGAAGTTTTTCTTGGCCCTATGCATCAAATGTTAATAAAAATATGCATGTCAAACAGATGGGACAGCTTAAGCAATCCCTCAATGGAAACATATAGGTAATGTTCATTTATTAGGAAAGAATAGTTGAAAATAAAGACATAACTTCAGTTATAATCAGGAAGCACGTTTTCATGACTCTTGGGTATGTACTGTCAGTTAAGATAACATACATCTGGCTTCCTGTCTCTATTCTTAAGCATGAGATTCCAGAGATGTCTTTGTGCATCATTCCCTAATGATTCACAATTATTACTAAGTTATGTTGGTTTTTAATCACTAGTGTAATGGTGTTTGTATTTTTTGGAAACTACCCATACAATCCCTATAGGCCATCATGTGAGCTTATTTCTCATGTATGTTTTAATAGTCATTTTCCTTAAATGGTCTTGATGTGGTAATTTCTCACTGATATCATTCTGCCAACTTTGGCAGTCATAGAAGGCATCTACTGGGTTTGTTTGCTGTTATTTTCATTTATTTGTTTTTGTTTTGTTTATTTCAGTCCATTTCAGCAACTTTTATAGAAAGAGAAATCCTTACTTTATATATTGCGATCACAATGTTTGAGGTAGTGGCACATGACTAATATTGCCATTGGCATTAAACTCATCTCCTCGGATATAGTATCCATTCTCTTTAGGATATTAAGGAAGTGACATTCAATTCTTTCCCTAGATCTGTAAGTGGAGCTGATAGTGAGAGTTCTTTCTTCTCTGTTAGATAAGAGGTTAGAAGTGTCTACTGCCTGTTTATCCAGCTTGCAACCACTTACCATACCATGTGGGTTAGCTTCATTCAGAATACTGACAAAGTAGAAAAGATAGGTGAAGACAGAGTTAGTGGTGCTAATGAGCTCTTTCCTGCCCTGAAGTATGCTGTAAGCCCTTTCCCCCCCAGGTTCCTATAACTTTTATTCCATATCTGTGAGCCATTGTAATATTTAAGACTATTTTGTTTTTGAAATAATATCTGATTTGTTGTCATTTGTACTGGAGTGCGTACCTCACTAAAGCAAGCTTTTTGATTTTCAGAGTTCAGTGTGGATTAATGATATTAGTTTGTATTAGAATTAGGTTTAAATTCAGCAGGGAACTTTTAGTGAGATCCTATAGATAAGATGAAATCATATATATTTGATATTACTCCATTAAAAAAATTAAATTCTTTTTTCAACACTTTTTAAAGAAATTTTGTTTTGGAGAGAGAAGTGAGAGAAGAGAATTTAAGAAGGCTCTACACTCAGCACAGAGCTGGACACGAGGGATTTCATCCACACCGCTGGTATCATGACCAGAGCCAAAATTAAGAGCCAGACACTCAAATGAATGAGTCACCCAGGTGCTCCTTAAAAATTAAATTCTAGGGGCGCCTGGGTGGCTCAGTCGGTTAAGCGTCCGGCTTCAGCTCAGGTCATGATCTCACGGTTTGTGGGTTTGAGCCCCGCATCGGGACAGCTCAGAGCCTGGAACCTGCTTTGGATTCTGTATCTCCCTCTCTCTCTGACCCTCCCCTGCTCATGCTATCTCTCCCTGTCTCTCAAAAATAAAAATAAAAAACATTAAAAAAATTAAATTAAAAAAAAAGTGTTAATCAAGATAAGTGTACTCTTAACCCCCTTTACCTATTTCACCCATTCCCTTTTCCTCTGGTAATGACCAGTTTGTTCTATATATTTAAGAGTCTGGATTTGTTTTTTTGTCTCCTTTTATATGTTTGGTCATTTTTGTTTCATAAATTCCACATGAATGTTTGCCTTTACCTGACTGACTTTTTATTTCACATAACATTATACCTTGCTGCAGATAAAAGATTTCATTCTTTTTATTGCTGAATAATATTCCTTTGTGTATACATACATACATATATATTTTTTTCCTTATCATTCATCTACTGATGGACAGTTGGATTGCTTCCCTATCTTTGCTATTGCAAATAATGTTGCAATAAACATAGGGGGTGCATATCTCTTTTCAAATTAGTGTTTTTGTTTATTTTGGGTCAATACACAGCAGTGGAATTACTGGATTATATGGTAATTCTATTTTCAATTTTTTTTAGGAATCTTCATACTGTTTTCCACTGTGGCTGTAACCAATTTATATTCTACCAACAGTGCATGAGGGTTCTTTTTTCTCCATATCCTTCCCAACATTTGTCATTACTTGCTTCTTTTGGTTTTAGGTGGATGTGTGGTAATGGCTCATGGTGATTGTGATTTGCCTTTCCTCTATGATTAGTTGAGCATCTTTTCACATGTCTGTTGGCCATTTGTATGCCATTTTTGGAAAAGCGTCTCTTCAGGTCCTCTGGTTATTTTTAATCAGATTATTTGTTTTTAGGTGTTGGGTTCTATAAGTTCTTTATCTGTTTTGTCCATTAAACCCTTGTACTACATATCATTTGAGAATATCTTCTCCGATTAAGTACATTTCCTTTTTTTTATTGATAGTTTCCTTTACTGTGCAAAAGCTTTTTATTTTATAATAGGGTCTAATGATTTAATTTTGTGTTTGTTTCCCTTGCCATGAGGAGACCTATCTAGAAAAATGGTTCTATAATTGATGTCAAAGAAATTATAGACTATGTTTTCTTCTAGGAGTTTTTTTGGGTTTCATGTCTCACATTTATATCCTTAATCCATTTTGAGTTTATTTTTGTGTATGAGAATGTGGCCAGTTTCATTCTTTTGCATAGCACTGCCAAGTTTTTCCAATACCCATTTGTTAAAGAGATTATCTTTTTCTCATTGTATACTCTTGCCTTCATAATGGTATTAGCTGATCACGTAAGCATGGGTGTATATCTTTGTTTTGTTCCATTTATTTATGGGTTTGCTTTTGTGCCAGTACCATACTCTTTTGATTACTACAGCTTTGTAACATATTTTGAAATCTGGGATTGTGATGCCCAGATGAGTCCATTTAAAAAATGATGTCTAAGTACTATTTATATAGCTTTTATTGTCCTTTCTGTCCCAGTTAATTAATTTGTAGAATAAGTGAGTTCTACATTAACAGGCCTCCCTAGACATTGTTAAATTTGATTCTTTGGCTTATCTATCATACCTTTTATTCATATTTGCAAAATTGATTAAAACCATGTCATTTTTTAGGTATTTACAAAGTTTATGAAAAATAGATTGTAGACAAAATGTAGTAGAAATGCAAAAGTACAGCAGTTTTGTTGGTTTTTCACAGTGATACACAGTTATGAAAAGCACATACTCACATTTGACCTAATCATCCAAGGATGGTCAAATCCACCTGTTTAGGTTTTACAACCACACATACAGATAGTGCTGTATGTAAATATTTACATGTATTTGCACATACTTATTTGTTGTTTTTCTATATATTAACAGAACGGTAATTCAACCATATCTTTTTCATTAAAGGGAGTGTGGATTTAGTCTCCTTAAGGCTGCCAGTGTTCCCGAGCTATCTGAGAGGAGCCTGCTTTTCCTAGATCCTCTAGAGCAAGCATGCCATCCTTCATAAACACTTAGAACTATTTTATTCTCTCAAGCAAGGGAAAAGGTGAAAACATACTTCCAAATAAGAATTCTGATAGGCATAAAAATATTTACACTTGCACTTTAGTGATTTATCATACAGCTCTTATTAAAACGATTTCTAAGGCTATAAAGCCCTCTTCTATTTGAAAGTTTACTATATATATATTTGTAAGACAACTATCTGATACAGAAAAGTCATCTAGATCACATAGCAGACAATAGACAATTTGCTTACAATCATGAAATGTTTAATAAACACACAATAAACAATGAGGATATTCCAGGTCCTTTGCTGGGTACTAACAAAGGCAGAAGTGAAACTTTGCTTCTTAAATCACTCATACATTGATTAAGAATATAGACAATTGATTATACATTTAAAATACTGTTTGAAAATTTAAATTTTAAATAAGTACTGTTGTTTAGTATCATAAGAATACTAAGTAAAGAATGTTGTGCAGACTTAGATGAAGCATTTATGGAGGTCATTTTTGGAGTCTGGCAAACTATTGAAAATATAAATAAGGGAAACATTTGCTTATCTATTTTTTGAATTAACTTAAATCATTTTATGTATGTGAGCCTTACCTCTCTGAACACATCTCATAGACCTATAGGGCAGAGGAATTTTTAACAGATTATATGAATTGCTGATCACACACACACACACACACACACACACACACCCATACACACTAGATATTCAGGAGTTGCTGATTCTGTATGTGGGTAAGTGGGTGAGCTTAATCTTCCAGCACATTTTAGTCATGCTGATCATGCCTGTGATAATTAAAGCCATGGATGTGTTATTTTAATTTCTTTCTATTTTTGTTTAGAATCATATCTTTAAAATCTTTTAAATCTTAATTAGGACTGCACTGCTATTAAGGTTGATAGATAGGAGGTTGCATAGAGAAATAACAATCAGAAATGAGGTGGGGCAATTAGATATAAGAAGACTATAACCCCAAACCTAACTCCTAAAGCATTTTATCTAGATTGTGTTGCTGCTTAATCCAATCAATAACTTGACATTTGATGGCCTACTTAGTATAGTCACTGTCTCTTTGTGTTCAGTCTCTATTCTGTCATTACTATCTTCAGGTCCGTAGAATTGTTCAGAAATTGCTGAGTTGTTTCATTGTGGCTGACATTGCTCATCAACCTTGTTTGTCACACAGTTTTGCCATGATCCAGTTTCTAATCTCCTGACTCTTCACTGACTACACAATGGGATTCATTAGAGGGGGAACCAGAAGGAAAACATCAGCTATAATGACCCTAACGACTGGGGAAACATTTTTGGCAAAGCGGTGAA
>NC_043710.1:51298525-51309402 GCF_006229205.1 Suricata suricatta
TGAATTTTATACAAAACGCACCTTCACACCATTACTTAAAATCCGTGAACTCCTAGTTTTTTGTTAGAATCATAAGGTTCCCTTCTGTTCATCTAGAGAGAGAAAACGTAAAGAGAAATTTAAACCTGTAAAGAAGCATGCTGAGTTAGGACAGACAATAGAGCAAGTAACTCCTAGTGGTCCCTACTGTCTTCTCACTGATGCCCCTGCAAACTCAGTGATCTTGCAGATCTGCACCCAGAAACAATCTATACTAACCTGTGAGGCAATAACTACTGTTCAGCAAACATGTTACCCGACAGCCAGCCAGGTTCAAATATTTGCCTTTGAATTTCTTTCTGTATCAGGTCAGTGCTTCTGGCCTGGACTTGGCTGTTTGCTATCATTCAGCAGGACTCTAGACTTCCACCATGCATTTACAGAATTGTTGGACTTTGTGCCGAGGGTTAGGGTAATGGCATCCATCCTAATCACTTGACAACCACAGCCAGACAGATACTGTGCAACATTTTTGCTTGAGCTGGTGCAAAGGCAACTGGCAGCTGTGAATGTTGGGAAACTTACCGGTAATTTGGTAAGTGGTTGGATCCACATGGCAGAGTAAAGAGGATATGGCAGTGGCATGCATTTACCAGAATTTCACTGCTATGTGGGCACAACAGTCCCTCCTGACCTGCTGAGTCTAGTCCTGCTCCCTGATGCTTTCCTATTGGCCCAGTAAACGTTGGGGATTTCAGCTCAGCAGGATGTACCCAGAGGGAAAGAAAAAGCCCTGGAGGTGAAACCTCAAGAACCCAGAGGAGTCATACCAACCCCTGTAAATGAGATGTACTAATCCTTTGAGCAGAACACACCTTAAGCCTCCTCTGCCCCTCTGGTGGAATAATTTCCTGTTTTCAAAAATCAAGAGTATCATGTGAATGCTCTTAAAACAGTTTCACAGTGTTGGATAACTGTGCCTCTATGTGTCTGCCTCCTTCACTACACCTCACCCCCTTAAACTTATATGTGTTTCCTTCTACAAACTGACAAGGTTTTGAACATTTAATTTTCATCTAGTATTTTCAAATACGGTAGTTTTCAACTGCACTCAGACTTCACTGTGGAATTTCATAAACATAGAGATTTTTAGGCCTACTCTAGAGTCACTGAATCTCTTAACTTGATACTCATGGGATAGTCTTTGTGTCATCTTGGTATACTATGTATATTATTTCCTATGATTATTATGTTATATATAAGTATTGTTTTCGCTATAAAAATGAACTTGTCAGTTGCATTATATGTACTATGATCTCTCATTAGATTTTTTATATTTGAATGGTATAAGTAAAATTAACAATGACCATTTTAAGATGAATGTAACACTCTTCCATTAGCTTAAATATCTTAAAACAGTAGATAGTTTTTGTTAGATGCTGATACATTCATGAAAGCTCTACAGTTAGCAACAGCCCAGTGTTTTATCTTCAATAGAAAAGGACCCAGCCAGAGCTTATAGAAAAGGCCTGCAACCCAGTATTTCAAACTTCGAAGAATAGACTCTTAGGTAACTTTTAGTGGGTTGAGTTGTGATTTCCAGGACTCTTTTCATTCAACAGATGATAGCTTCATGAGACTGCTAACCCAAGATCCAAGAAAACAAGAGCTCATTGCATAGGACCAGCTGAACCAATGGGTAGCATCCTATTATGTTGTTTGGAATATTGTTTATGTTATCATATTATGTTGAGGTTCCTGAAAATACAAGGAAGATTTTTCTCTTTCTCTCAAGCTATTTCCAACCAATCATAATCTAGTAGACTCTGCTTTTGTACAATGAAATGAAAATTTTGAAGTTACAGCTGATTCTCATTGAATCCTCAGAGTTCAGGAACTCTTACAGAGCATCTTTGCTTTTCGTACAGTGTGTATTTGCATAGGTGTATTGCAATTGCAATAAGATCCTGTCCTCGTTTTACTAAGGTAATAATTTAGAGAACTGGTTATATGACCAAGCCCTTCCCTAGAATGTCATACTTGAAAATGTTGCTCATTTAATCAAGTATGAGTAGTGACTTTTAGGGAACTAAAGTTGACTGTATAAAATCTGTGCTGACAAAGCCCTCTCAAGTAAATCACCCTGTTACTTGGGTATAGGTGTAGCCCTTAAAACTGGTAAGGGAGGTCACTTCCATGGCAGAGCAGGATCCTGGGACATTTTGCAGAGTCTGAGTAAAGAAAGTACTACCCAAATGTATACTTACCTGAAGAGGTAATTTGGTGAAGACAATTTCTTGGTCATAATTCCCTATCCTTGCTAAAGTATATGATAGCAGTTTTTTAAACACCTAATCTGATTCTGTATGGAAAGCTCTAGGACTGCAAACTTAAGAAAGCCCATCTGGTATGTTATCATTCTTTCTGCATCTGTGTAAATAATGAGATAAAATCTAATGAAAGCCTGATCAAGAATAATCTTTCTTTGAAATTATATTTAATTTAATTTTATTTTTAATGTTTATTTTTGAGAGACAACGAGAGACAGAGTGTGAGCAGGTCAAAGGCAGAGAGAGAGGATGCACAGTATCTGTCACAGGCTCCAGGCTCTGAGCTGCTAGCACAGAGCCCAATGCAGGGCTCAAACTCACAAACTGTGAGATCACGACCTGAGCCAAAGTCAGATGCTTAACCAATTGAGGTACTCAGGCACCCCAGAAATGATATTTTATTTAAAATAGGGGAAACTATACAGGAAAATGTGTGCTTCAATAGGAATCTACATTTTTACTAGCATGGTCTTATGGGTTATCTGATTCTAGTATGTGGGATCTTGGTATTGTCAATGCCTTTGAGCTATTTTCAGCTATTGTCTCTGTTAGTTGTAGATACTAATAGCAACAAAGTAATTCAGGAAGGTAAGCCTGCAAATAAATTCTGTCTGGAGGAGGGTCAATAGGCGTGTCCCACAAAGTGGAAGAGACTATTTGTACTCATTTGCAAAATAATGTCAACATTCCTATCTATAAATATATCTTTTATATGGGGTCTCCTCTGAACTGGTTGTGTTATTCACCTGGTTCTATCAAAAAATGAGTTAAATTAGATCTTTAATGGATGTTCATTTTATGCCACTGTGAGAGCTAAATTTTTACCATTATTGAAAATTCGTCCCTTTAAATTTATTTTTCTTTCTTTCTTTATTTATTTTTAGAGAAGGAGCATGAGTAGGAGAAAGGGGCAGAGGGAGAAGGAGAGAGAATCTCAATTAGGCTCCATATCCAGAGCAGAACCTGATGCAGGGCTGGATCTCTTGACTCTGAGATCATCATCTGAGCCAAAATCAAGAGTTCAGCGCCTACCCAACTGAGCCACTCAGGAATCCTGGTTTTATTTATTTAAATTAATTAATTAATTAATTAATTTATTTTTGAGAGAGAGAGAGAAAGAGAGCTAAGTGAGCATGTGCATAAGCAGGGGACAGAGAGAGAGAGAGAGAGAAAGAGAGAATTCTAAAAAGGCTCTGTGCATGAACCCAATCAGGCCTCCATTTCATGACTGTAAGATCATGACCTGAACCAAAATCAAATACCCCTGAAAATTGGTGTTAATTAGTGTTTATATTCCTGCTTGGGAGAGAGACAAATCATATACATTATAAAGGGTTATGACATTAGCTAGAACTCCCACAGAAACTGAGAAGACAGGAAACTTTCTATACTATATAACATAGACAGTGATATTTTAATGCTCAGGAAGGAAATACTGAAATAAATGAAACGGGTGAATGAATTAGATTTTTCTTATACTTTTGTGAGCTCTGCATGTGTTTATTGTTTTTTCTTATTAGTTTTGTGTGTGCCCATATATCACTTTCCATTTCAATTTTAGTTCCTGAGAGCATAGGCATATTTCATAGAAGTGAAAACTATGAGTTGGAGAATACTATTTTATTTTTTAACTTTTTAAGTTTATCTATTTATTCTAAGATAGAGAGAGCATGGAAGGGAGAAAGAGAGAGAGGGAGAGAGAGAGAATCCCAAGCAGGGTCTGCACTGACCGTACATAGCCCAATGCGAGGTTTTAACTCCCGTACCCACAAGATCATGACCTGAGCTGAGATCAAGAGTTGGACACTTAAACAACTGAGCCACCCAGATGCCCCTGAGAACACTATTTTAAATAAAGAGGCAATCCTCTGTCACTTCTGATCACTATCCAATTGTTATATAAATATATACTGTTAATTCTCAAATGAGTATGTAGAATATTACTTTAAGTATGATGAAAATGACAAGCATATATTGCATTCATGAGGCTGGTTAAAGCAAGCTAGGTGAAAGTGGAAACTTAGAATACATTTTACACTTATATATGAGTCCTAATCTTACATTCTTATCCAAAAAATTTCAAGGCTGATACTTCAATCTTAATAAACATGTTGAAAGATGATATTGTAAAATGATTAATATATGCTGTGATTCCTTATTGATTCATTCTACTTGTTCTGTGTCATTCACTGATTGAGGTTTCATTGTGGCTAAACATTCCTTGTCAGCTGTGTTTCTGACACAACTTCCCTAAAACCGTATTTCTTATCTGTTTGCTCTTCACACAGTATACAATGGGGTTCATCAATGGAGGTACCAACAGGAATACATCAGCCATGAGGATCCTAATGACTGGAGAACTGTGTTTGGCAAACCGATAGATCACAGCTAGGGAGAAAATGGGAACATAGAAGATGAGCACAGCACAAATGTGGGAAACGCAGGTGTTGAGGACCTTCAGCCTTTGTTTCTGTGATGCTATGTTCAATACTGCTTTCAGTATCATCATGTAGGACATGAAAATAAATCCTAGGTCTAGGATGCCTGTGACAGCCACAAATAAACCATAGATGACATTGACCTTATTGTCAGAGCAGGCCAGCTTCATGACATCCTGATGGAGGCAGTAGGAATGGGAAAGGAGGGTCTTCTTACAGTATCTTAGGTGTTTTAGAGTGAAAGGGAAAGGGAGGATCAACAAAACACTTTTGAAAGAAAAAGCAAGCCCGATTTTGGTGACTCTGGCTCTGGTCAGGATGGAGGTGTATCTCAGAGGGTTGCAGATGGCAATAAATCGATCAAAGGACATGATAAGAAGAACTGACGACTCCATAGCTGAGAATCCATGAATGAAAAATTCTTGGGCAAAGCAGGCATCAGGGGAAATTCCTGGAGCATTAAACAAGAATATCCTTAGCATGGTCGGGAGAGAAGAGAGGGACAGTCCTAGGTCAGAGACAGCCAACATGGAGAGAAAATAGTACATGGGTTCATGCAGAGATGGTTCTGTTTTTATGAAAAACAAAATAGCACAGTTTCCCAGGATGGCAATGAGGTATATGAGGCAAATGGGTATGGAGATCCAAACGTGGGCATGCTCCATCCCTGGGATCCCAATCAGGAAGAAGGTAGAGATTTCAATTTCAGACCTGTTGAAGATGAACATGCCAGGCAAATGAGGGAAGCAAGATGAGAAGCTTGGGAGAGGCCCTTTGCAGTGTTGCGAATAGACTGGCTCAGTCCCTGACTCTACCATATTGTTGAGGTGCTGTGAATCCAAGTGATATGCACATAATTCTTAGACATAAACCTAAATGGAGAAACATAGGAAGAGAAGTATTCATCAGTTAAAAACAAAAACTGACAAAAAAGGAAAACAAATTTATATCAAAATTGAACCTTACAACAGATAGAGGTTACAATAGGTATAATAAGTTCTATATAAGGACTGATTGGTTAACTAAGATAATTCTATTCCAATTGGTGAGCTTGATATTTTCACTTTTTAATGTAAACATTATAATTTACATACTGTTAAAATTTCAGTTAATTTACATAAAATTCAGAGATAAAGTAAGATATTTTTTATACAATGTGTTTTAACATAGACATGGGTTTTTTCCTTTCCTCAAATTTCCTTTATTGTCTTTCAGAAACATTTGGTAATTTTCTCCAACAAATGTTTTACCTCTTTTGTAAAAACATTTTTTAGAATCCTTATGCAATTGTTGACATTGTTTATAAGATCATTAATCTCTATTATTTTTCTATTTTCCATAATGATTACTGGTCACATAGAGGAACTCTGCAGATTTTTGTTGTAGAAGCTTGTTATAAGCCTGTCTATGCTGGCCATTCTCTTTTTATCTCTTCCTTTCCTACGATAGAGCCCTGAGTGCCACCTCATCTTCTTTTTACCCCTTTGGCCATGCATACACTTCTGTAAAGAAATCCTTCAGTAAACCTTCTCAACTGACTTCTTCATGTGCATCTATGTCTTGCTGGCACACTGTATTTCATTCCTTTTAGTTAGATTGTCCTCCTCTGGTATTTAGGCTGTTCTCTGCAGTGCAATGTGCAGTACACAGATTGGGATTTGCAATTAACTTATTTTCTTATAACTCAGTATTCTCAACCTGAAAACTCATGTATTTTTTCAATGTTGAATATCTTTTGTCATTATAACTTTCAACATTGCCTACTGAAATATATCTAGCTGGAACTTGTTGAACCTTCTCAGTCTAACTTCCTAGTTAGATTGCTTCATATCTTCAAACTGTTCATATGTTTTTGTATTTGTTTTTGCAAAATTCATTGTTGCGTTTTGGTGAATTCTTTAGTATGACTTCTTATGCACTAAATCTGTTTTCATTTGTTACTGGTCTCAAATGTATTCCAACTATTGAATTTTATTTCAATTACTGTATTTTCTTTTTTAATTCATATTTGTATTTTCAATTTATATCTACCTACACCCCATAATTTTTCATTCATTTTATTATTATTATGTTGCCTTCAAGTTTTGAGGATCTTAAGCATAGCTGCTTCAAAATTTATTTTAAATTGCTCTAGTTTTTATTTTCTCATCAGTGAATGTTATTATTGAAATTGTAGTTTCTTTCTCAGTGTTAGTCTTCATATATGGTTCAGAATTTTACTTGTAATCTCACCTTGAGTGAAAATTTCCTTGTTTGTTTGATGATTTATTTTGTTCATGCCCCATGATTAGATGTTGCCGTTGACTCTTCCTCACTTTCTTAAGTTTGTCAACTGTACTAAGTCTTTTCATAATGGTTAAGGATATTGTTTCAAATGAGAGCCGAATACAGTTTTGCCCTTCCCATCTCCCACCCTCAACTACCTCAAGATCTGGAGTCGATTTGGGCTGTGACAACACCTATTTCTACTCTCCTTGTGGATTAAGAGCTTCATGTCTCAAGTAGGGTAACTTAGACTTGTCCTGTGTCAAATACAGAGCACTATCGTGCTAAGTCCCGTACACATGCTGAGCTGCCAATCACCAATATGCCTCTAGACTAAGAGCCATTGGTTTGTAGATTCAACTTCAATACATAATTATGTGTTTTTACATGGTCTCTCATATCTATCTATCTATCTATCTATCTATCTATCTATCTATCTATATCTATCTATCATCTATCTAATCTATCTCTTACCTATTATCATCTATCTATCAACCATTAAGTATTTTCTATCCATTTGTCTTTCTAAGGAGAATGGATATATCTTTTTATTATTTTTCTATTTTATTTATTATTACTACATGTGTAACATAGAATGGAAATTGACATACCCAGTTCAGCTCACTATACCATATTGAATAAAATTCTCCATCAAAACTTCAATACAATTTAAAAACTATAAGTTATTAGAGCTTATGTTCAAGAAAAATAGATTTTTTTGAGAATTGTTTGATCATGTGCTTTTCATAAGATAATGAGTTAATGTACTAATTTATTCAGTGATACACTATAGCTAATTGCAGGCTTCATCATCAATCTTTGTCATGAGAAATTTGATAATGTCTCTCAGATCTGAACTATTTAAGCCATTTCTTAGTACTTCGATTCTTATATTTACATATATCTTCAACCATTTAGTCACAATAATTCTATTGTCATGATGGAAAATACTTAAAAGGTCATGTTCCATATTTTCTTCACTATTTTTTTTTTCCTGAGCTGGTTTCTCCTAAAATCTGAAACACCAATTATTGTAATCCACCTTCAGTTCTCTCTATGCTATTGTTGCTTCTTGATTCTTCACTGTCTTCTGAATGGGTTTTCTGGACTGAACCTCACATCCAACTTACCATATTTATTTTCCTCTGCCCAAACTACTTCCATTTCTGGGTTGTCTATAAACCTTTTAGTGACATTTATCCCCCTGAAAAATGAGATGTCTAGGAAACAGACAATTAGAAAGAAATGCCTAGGAAGTTTTGCATTATATAATTCATTATATGCATTTTTTAATAAAGGAAAAAACCTGGCAGGTGCTTGGATATTGTTCACTTTAGAGTTTAACAAACTCTCATACAAATTCATAGTAAGGCAATAATAAACTGTACTTTCAGTGACTACTTTGTGATATCTGTCTGCCTAGACACTAATCCAGTTGTGTCCAATCACACAACAACCAATGGAGGGCTATCTATTAGACCTAGTGTCTTCGGATTTCCCAAACTTGCTTCTGATGTTAATCTGAAAGGAGTAAGATAAATGTTTAAGGAAAACTGAAGTTTTATTTCAACAAGGATCGTGCAGGAGTTTTGCTTGTTTGGTCTGTGCAACCACACAGTTGAATAGTTATTGGATCATTTCCTTTAGGACACATAGCATCAAAGCATGTTTACAGTCAAATTTGTTGAGCTAAGTGGGATGTTGAGAAAGGTCCCTTTTCTGCCTGGTTTGTCTGTTGAATTCACCCACTTGTGCCTTTATTTCATCAGCCTTCTAGGCAGTTCTTCCTTGACTGTATGGGGGATTCTGCTTCTCTTTCAATTTTCTCCTAAATATTATCTAGCAAACTTTCACCCAAACTTCGTAGGTCGTCAATAACTTGGCAGTATTTTTGACATATAGTAATCTTTTGATAGTTTTGAATCTTTTAATCAATTTAAACATTCTGAGACCTGAGATGTTAATTTTTCCATACCTAATCCTATTAATAAATTTGTGTTTATAAGTTCTCTTAATGTCAGGAATAAACTTGTTTATTGATAAATAAAAAAATGGAGTAATAACATTTTCAGTAAACATATTATTTATTCTTAACTACAACCTCTACTTCTCCTAAATGAATCTATGTATGTATCTTTAGAAAGTGCTATATCTCTCTGGAAGAGCCATTTTATTTGCTTTGAACTATGACATTTTTAGAGAGTCTACAGGAAAGTAAAACACTGCACAGAATCATTTCCAGTAGTTGTTTTTCTCTCAGAAGGGCCTACGAAAGCCAATTCTGTACTTTGCAAAAATGTAAAAAATGCAGTTTGAGTAACCAATACAGAATGTCTTTAAAGGATGGATTTAGAATAAAATTTATTATTTTATGGAAGTTGTTAAATAAGGTTATCATGTTCTTTAAGTTAAAGGTAGAGTGATTTTCAATGAAGTCACGATGGTGTCATTGGGACTGCTTCAGGTGTTGACTATATCCTGAGATTGAAGCAGTCATTAAGTAGTAAAATCATGTTAGTTTATCAGGGATAAGAGACACATCTTATGGTTACTGAAGGATAAGATCATGAGGGTTTTCAGGTACTTACCAAGGTGTTGGCCACTGCCTTTATACTTTAAGTTCAAGAAAGAGATAAATGCAGGATGAAGTCACCCAAATCCCATTGTTAGGCACGACAAGGGTAGATCATGACAGTGATTCTAGCCCCTCTACCTGGATACCTTTTTAGCATCACAAAGGCCTCTGGGGATGAGAACTCAGGAAATTACCCTGAAGGATTAAAAAGCCCCCAGGCAAGTCCTTAAATGAATTAACTCAAGGAACATTCAACTGAATTCCCACTATGATTATGAATTAACCATATATGTTTAATGCCCTAGGAGGCCTCACCTGCGGCACCAAGCAGAATTCATTCCTGTGTCATCTGCAATTTTAGAGAGTCCATATGTGGCTCTTCTGGGAGAGTGTTGTTATGCCCAGATAGCAGTATCCCCCAAAGACCAGAGACCGCCAGGGAGACTGAGTCACACATGCAAAAGCAAAGGGCTTTATTATGGGTTCAGGCTCAGGCTCACAGACTTTACCAGCACAGTGGATCCATGCTGTGAGCCCCAAACAAGGGCTGAGCAGAGTTTTTATGGGGTTTGGGAAGGAGGAGTTACATGAAATTGTGACCTATCATAATGGTACCACAGTATTGGCAGCAACTTTAACCATACACATTGTTCAGAGCGTCTGTTACTTTTGGCGGGACCCAATTACAACATTTAGAGTATTAACCAATTACAGAGTGGACCCAGGACCCTCATGTAGGGTGTAACTAGCCTTAAGCAATAAATGATTATCTATAGCTTCTATCTCTAGGCCTGCCCTTAGGAGTCTTAAGCATTTTAGCTGGTGGCTTCTGAGTGGGTGTTACTAGGGTGGTCCCTGGTTGAGCAATCTGTGCCCTTTTATTGTCTAATGATTCTGAGAAACTGACACTTAGGCCTCCAAGGTCAAAGGGGAAACTTGAAGCCTGTCATGGAGTCAGTTTGGTTCAGACCTGCATCCTTACATGCAATAAGCTAGAAAGCTTCAAGTCCAGTTTGGACAAAGACTAGGGAGAGCTTTAATAGGGCACTATCTAGAGGAATAAGTGGATATCTAAGATTTGTACTACACTTAAAAATTTGAAACAGTGTAAGAAAGTGATTAAAGGAAGATAATGCAGAGAAGAGAAAAATAATTAAAAAACTGAAGAACATTTAAGTAGCTATGCAAATAAAATGGGTATGCAATAATTATGTACTATGTATATGTCCATAGTCATAAAATTAAGACTATTATTTGTATATCTTCAATTAAAACTTTTGTTTTAAACTT
>NC_043710.1:51309502-51332423 GCF_006229205.1 Suricata suricatta
ATGTAATCATTAAAAGAAAGATGTAATCACCTATGGTGTATAAGACACTAAGTTTCACAGTAAAGTGTGGTCTCTTCCACCATTCATGTTGTCTGTGTTCTTTCTTGTAGATATTTCACCAATCCCCTACTCAGGGACCCTTAGACTCTGGTGCGTGGGCTGGTCCCCCGCAGCTTCTCATGGAGCCTGCCCTATCATACTGAAGGGGTGCCCTGGGAGCACCAGAAACAGGATCACTGAGACCTGTGCCACCACAAGGGAGGGAGCAATATCTGAAATTGGCAGACCAGGGGCATCTGGGTGGCTCAGTCAGTTCAGTGTCTGACTTCGGCTCAGGTCTTTGTCTCACAGTTGGCAAGTTCAAGCCCTGCATAGGGCTCTGTGCTGACAGCTCAGAGCCTGGAGCCTGCTTCAATTCTGTGTCTTTCTCATTCTCTGCCCCTCCCCTGCTCACACTCTATCTCTCTCTCAAAAATAAATAAGTATTAGAAAATATTCTACTAAAAAGAGATTGGCAGTCCACTTCAGTGATTAACTGTTTTGCCTTCAGAGTAAGATGCTCTCTCTCTCTCTCTCTCTTTAAAAAATAACATACATCACTTTGAGTATTATGACTGTCCAAGTCGTGGCCAAATAATGCAAAGACCTAATTTCCTTAACTCTAAAATGAAAGTAATAAAACTCCTACCTCCCAAACGATTGTGTCAATGAAGCAAGATAGTACATGTTTGACATACCATATGTACTCAATCAATTATTATAGTTTTCATCTACCTTAGGTCAAGAAACCTGTTCCCCTTTACCACTAGCAAAATAGACACAAAAGTCTTACTTCTAATATTATTAATAGCTATGAGATTCTTTCACTGAACACTTATTCATCTAATAAATAATGAGTTCCTTCTAGGTCCCAAAGACTGTGCCACATTTATCAATGCAAATTGAAAAAGTCCCGGGACTTAATGAATCTACAGTGTAGTTTATCACCCTGTAAATATAGGGAGATTTAATTTATTAACAATTCTGCACCAGAATTTTAAGAACAAATAATAGTAACTGAAGAGCTACCCTTTATGGGGCCTCTGATCATGTCCTGTCAAGGGTCAGAGGGGACCTGACTTCTAACTTCCTGGAGATATCTAGTCTAAATGGAGAAGCCAAACTGCCAACTGGCAACTTCAGAGGGACAGGTGAGTAATGATGAAAGTAGGGATGAAGGAAAGTATTTACAAGGGGCATATGGGAAGATTTCAGGGATTGATGACTGGGAGGGGTTAAAAAAAAGATATTTCAGAGTAATTGAGGAGATGTAAGAGATTGAAAAAAGGGTAGTTTCTCTCTTTCTTTTTTTTCTTCATAGTGTTGTATTGGGTTTTATAAAACTTCTAGTTTATAACTTTTAACTTATAACTTTTAACAGTTAGACATTCTTTCTATTACCATGAGTCCCCTGAACTTAGGCTCCAAGGTTTGTGTATTTATTCTGCTTAAAGGAACATCAAGGATGTGTTGATGGTATATTGATCGATATCTGCCGGTAGAGATAAGTGGCATGCCTCACTGAATACACTCTGCTTTAGAGTTAACCAGGTAGAGATGCAAATCTTATGCATTTCTATGAAGAGGTTTGTAGTATTTCCTAAAACTTAGTTTATTCATCTTGGAAATAAAAATTAAATGAAGCCAATGGCACTGTGAGCTTTCAGTGAACAAAGTCATATTTTACCCACTTGAAAGAGGCTGTACTGAGTAAGCTGCCTTTGTGTTATACATATCTAATGATAGACACCTCTGGTCTATAGGCAGTCTTAATTCCACCTGGCCTTTTTCAGATTTAAAATATTCTTTTTTCAAGTTTACCACAAATACCTCCAATCTTATTTATTCTTATGGAGGAGTATACATTATTTATTTACCTGTATATTTAGAATATAACTTCTTTCTTTTAGAATGTAAACTAGTTTTCACCATTTCTACATTAAAAAACATCAAGAACCTTATTATATATATGCCCATTTGACCACATATATTACCATTTATTTTATAGTTCCATATCCTTCCTGATGAAATGGGTGTAACATCTGATACTTTATTGACCTATAATTTCTTTTATTTATTTAACTAAATAATACTTATTTTTATGGAGGTATAATTAGCATATGGTAAATGCACAGATAACTAAGTATATAGTTTAGTGAGTTTTGAAAAGTGATTCCATCTGTATTACCCAGATTCTAGTCAAGAAATAGCAGATATCACCCGTCAAGCAAGTTCTCTTGTGTGTTTTACCATCAATCCTCTCTCCCTTCCACAAAGGAAATCCCTGTTCTCATTTCTCTTCATAAATTAGTTATTGAACCTCACATAAAGGTAATAATAATCATCACACACCTTTAACTCAGAGTAATACTTTTGATGTTGTCTGTTTTATTGCATGTTCAATTGGTTCCTTGTTGCTGAGTAGTGGTCTGCCATCCATCTATCTATTTATCTATCTATCATCTATCTATCTGTCTATCTATCTATCTATCTATCTAATATCTAGATATAGTTTTGTTCATCCTTGTTGATGGGACATTTTGGTGTTGAATTTGAAACTAGCTGTATACCTTAACTGCATGGTACTAGTGTATCATCTCTGATTTTCGAGTTCCATCTTTTAATCTGTCAAATTGTTATAATATTTACCAAAAGCATAAAATACAGACTTATTTTGTAATAGACCCCCAATAATGGCATGTGTTTTACAAGTTCTTATATGATCCTTAATTTCCATCCTTGAGAGCTTGTTTGGAGGTTCTAGCAGGGGAGCGCAGCTACTCGTATATCCTTGACCGAAGAACGGTCCTCCTCTATCGGGGATGGTTGTCCTTTTTGACCAAGTACAGCTTCTGGAGGGACGCACATGGAGCGGTGAGGGAGGAAGGAGACACCTGCCTAGCCAGCCAGATCAGCCGAATCAACCCTGGCAATGAATGGGGTGACAGATGTCACAGCCAGATCGCCCTCACATCCCTTAATTTCCATCCTTATCACCTGTTATTTGATTTTTGTTTTAACTGTGGGCCTAAGACCCAGATCTCTGGCTTCTATCACATCTTGCCACCAGGCTGAAGTTTAATTAAATTGTGAACCTGGTATTATGCCAAGATCATGGTTGGCACAGTTCTCACACCCTCTCTTTCACTGCTTCTTAATGCCAAATATTGCCAAGGCAGAGAAGCATTAATCAAATATGGTGCCTTTGCCAACCATGAAGAAGATAGGGATGAGGAGGGTGATGGCTACAATTCTCCACAGGAGCACCAATGGAAATTTTATTGCCCTAGAAAGACATGGTGTGTTTTCAGAGTATAAGAGAAGGCAAGCTAATTTGACTTCTTGAGCCTGTGTTTTCAGGGACAACAACTGGATGGTAGCATGTTTGGGGAGTAGGCACCCTTGGAAGAAGAAAGAAATTTGATTAAGATCAGGTGTCAGAGGGAATTGACGTGGAGGCAGGGATCTAGGGTTTTGGGGTTGAGTCAGAAGTAGTGAACACCATTTCATGCTCCATCCATCCTCTATCTTATTTTTTCCTCTCTTCACAGAGTTATTTTATCCCCTTTGGTTTATCTGGAGGAACTGGCAGTATTGGAGGGAGAGAGGCAGCACCCTGGCAAACCCTGTCCTTGGGAGCCAGTGCAACAGGCATCCCTGTTCAGGACGGGTTTCTGCAGGACAAGATAGCCAACCACATCCATTCACTGTGTCTTTCTCACTGCAGAGGTAATTTCAGGTCTGGGCCTCAGAAAGTGCTCAATAAATCATCCTCTCTCAGAATCTCCAGGTCTTTGTTTCTGCTTCAATTTTTGTGTCTGTATGAATGTAATGATATTTGTAAAACAGCTCTTATCAATCGTGGTTTACTGTTACCAAGCCCAGTACTCAGTTTCCATCTCCATTCCTATCAAATTATATGAATATTATTACTTTCCTTAATTTACAGATAAAGAGACAGAGACTTTGCAGTATTAAATGACTTGCTTAAAGCAGATCAGCTTTTAGGTAGAGTTAATATTTGTACTCCTTTTTGTGTGATTCAAAAGGCTATCATATCAGCTGAAACCTTGTGCTGTGAATGTAAATTTATGTGTCTCTCTCAACTTATTATCAAATGATTTATTTTATCCAACATATGTTTAGCAGTTTATCATTCTGAGTGTTCCTGTAACTCTTCTATATGGTTCTTAGAGATTTTTCACATTCTGATCTACATCTTCACTATTGTGGAAGACGTAGAAGATGTAGAAGACTACTGTCTTCCTCAATTTCATGATACCTCTTTTTAGCTTCTGGAATAAGGTAATATTTTTCTGTGACTAGTAAAGAAACTATTCTATATGTAAAGCTGTAATAAATTTTTCCTGTGTCTCCTGTTTCTTATTTCCCCCTTCTATTTTTACATAATAATGATGTCCCTATAACCTCACATGTAGCAATATTTCCTCTGCCAGGGCCATGGTCAGGCATCTGCGGGCCATCAGGTGTGAACTGAATGGGAAAATAAACCCCACGGTTGCTGTTGTCACCCTGCCAGGCTGACCACTCTGCCTTCAGCTGGGAAAGCACAATGATGATATGAACCAGTGCAAATGAGCAGCACGAGTCACAGGATGTGGCTGGTGCAGCTGTAGAGGCCCCTTGGTTGATGTTAGGTACATGAATTCAGGCAGGGGGAGAAATGAGCAGTTTTACCATTCAGCCTGCCATCTTCAAGGTTACTGTTTTCCTGCCTTGGTGCCTGGCCTTCCCAGTGCCGCCTGCTACAGACCCTAAAAGACTGGACTTTCTTAAAGTAGGTGTGCTAATTAGGACCACATTATCACATTATGGCTCTTCTACCTTTATGTGCTATATCCATCCATGTTACTGCATGGTATCCAGATGAATATATTAATTACATATCAAACCATTTTTCATCTTGTTCCACTTATAAGTTTGCTTTTATCTTCTGATTTTAGAAGTAATGAAATCATGTTGGGACCCCTAAAATAATTCAGCTGGAGTGCTCCCATCCCCGACTCAGCCTTCCACAGGGCATAGAGTGAACATCAGGGTCTGTATCTCTGAGTCTGTCAGGTGGTCAGTCATCAGGAGAAGTGACTTAAAGGGACTAATAAATATGTCCTTCCTGTGGACTGAGAAACCTCTCAAACTGTCTACTACATACTTTCAAACTCCTCAAGAGACTGACTTTGTTTCAGACCTTTTAAGCATCCAAAATAACTGAAACTGGTGTTAGTCATGTACTTTGTGATTACTCAGGGCTTGGGCAAAATAAATTCTTTGAATATTATTACATGGGTAGCTTGATGAATGCTATTTATGCTGTAAGACTGCAGTGATAGAGACCAATCATTAGGGTGACAGCCAACTAACTTCTCAGGTCTGAGACTTTCCGGATATTATTTAACCTCCTTATAACTCAGTTTTGCGTTTGTTAAATAATTGTAATTACCCACTTTCATAAGTTGAAATGCTGTGATGGATGTAAACCTCTTTAATTAGTGCTTGTCAGCACAATGTTCGGGTATTGTTGAGGAAGGACCATTTTCCTCTACCCTTCAAATTTCTTCTAGGTGGTCTAAGAATGAAATTGACATGAGATAGATTAACAGGAGAAAGAAAGCAAAGATTAATTACATGCACAGAGAGGCTGAATGATAAAATTGAGACCCCAAAATGACCAAAGCAAGTAGCTTTTATACTTTATAGACAAAGAAACATAAATGTATGAGGAATTGACAGGACAAAGAAAACTTATGTTTGGGAGCTTCAATTAGCAAAGAATTCTAAACAGAATTTGGCTGAAGTAGTAAATTAATAAAAAGTAACAGGGTTGTTTATCCAGCCTTCTCAGCTATAAATTTCCTGTCTCTGGTGATGAGGATATCTCTTTATTTGGTACCCTTCGCATGGAGGATTTATTTCCTGCTTTCCAGGGACAAAGGCAGGGGATAGTCAGTGAATTCTTTTTGCACAGGTTGTTTCCCAAGTAACTTTTATTTAAAATAATCAGTATGCCAAAGTGATAAATTTTGGGATGGTCTTCCCTTGGTGCCTACACTTTATATCTTAACATTTACTTATGGAGGACCTAACCTCTGATAACTGACTTTTGAAATTATCAATGAAATTAATTTGAAAGATCAATAAAATTATTTATCTGATGTATGACTAGAAAGTATTAAAGAGTGAATGTATATAAAACCAACATCAGTAATGAAAAAAAGGCTATATGTTGAGTCTTAAACACTTGAAAAATCATAAAGATGTGTAATGAGTAACTTTTAGTAAGTAAATATCAAAATGTATACCTAAAATATACATTCTTAGATAAACATAGCTTATACATATAGGCAAAGGGAGAAATAGAAAATTCAAGTAGCCCTACAAATGTTTAAAAAGATAATCTATAATTACATTTCTTCACAAATAGTTTCAAAACTGACAAAGAAGAAAATCTGAGTGTCCTTTAACTGTTCTAATGAAACCATACTTAAAAACTACCCCTAGATAGCCATTTAATAAATCAGTCATACTAACCATATGTGAAATATTCCAGCTGGAAAAACATTTCCTAATTGTTTTCAAACTCTGCATAATCGTATAGAAAACCATGACAAAAATATTATAAGTAAGGAGAATTTCAGGGCACTTTCACTGATGAACATAGATGTAAAAATCCTAAACAAAATACTTACAAATTAAACCTGGCAACAGATAAGGGAAGATAGGGGCATCTGGGTGGTTCAGTTGGTTCAGTATCCAACTCTTGATTTTGGCTCAGGTCATGATCACATGGTTTGTGAATTCCAGACCTTAGGCTCTGTGCTGCCTGGAGGCTGCTTGGGATTCTTTCTCTCTCTCTCTGCCCTTTCCCTACCTACTTGCTCACATGATCACACACACTCTCTCTCAATCTCTTTCAAAAATAAATAAATAAGCATTAAAAAATAAATGAGAAAATAAAGTAACATGTCCAATTTGGGTTTATTCCAGAAATGTAAAGTTGATATTTAAAAATCCATCAATATATAGGGGCACCTGGGTGGCTTAGACAGTTCAGCCTCTGACTTTGGCTCTGGTCATGGTTTGTGAGTTTGAGCCCCACGGTAAGCTCTCTGCTGTCAGCACAGACCCTGCTTTGGATTCTCTGTCCCCCTGCTGCCCCCCAAAATAAAAATTAAAAAATCAATCAGTATAATTAATTGCATTAATAGGACAATGAAGGAAAATAATATGAATAATAAAAATCATAAATCTTAACAGACACAGAAAATAATTTATGAAATTCAGCATTTCTTCTTGCAAAAACATTTAACCAAATGAACAATAGAAAGTAACATGTTCTCTGATAAAGGTAGTTACAAAAAGACTCCTGGCAAACACACATGAATGATGAAGTGTAGAGAATGTTATCTGTGAGAGCAACTAAGGGAAAATATCATCACTTTCATTACTTCTGCTCAAAACTGCAACAGAGGTCATAACCAGTGCAATAAATCAGTTGTCTTGTAAGCCCAGACAGTTGGTTTCTAGAACTTTCTGTAATGCAAAAGACTGACACCTGAAGCTTTGTCCCCGCCTCCACTTCAAACTGGCATCCACTTTGGAGATGGCCGCCTCAGGAAACACACTGCAAGCCACACAGCCACGTGAAGAGTCAGACCACCCAAACCAGCTCACTCCCTCTGAGGCTCCTTAGATGACTGACCATGTGGCCCACATGCTTTTTTGTCTTCCTTCTCCATAAATTCCAGCTCTTGTGTTTTATTTTATTTTTTAATTTTTTCCCCAAATTTCTTATTTATTTTTTAAATTTATATCCAAGCTGGTTAGCATATAGTGCAACAATTTCAAGAGTAGATTCCTTAATGCCCCTTTCCCATTTAGCCCATCCCCCCACACCCCCTCCTGTAACCTTCTGTTTGTTCTCCATATTTAAGAGTCTCTTATGTTTAGTCCCCATCCTGTTTTTATATTATTTTTGCTTCCCTTCCTTTATGTTTTAAATTCACCAATAAAGAGTGAGCTCATGAAATGCTAGGCCTTACCCTTGACCCCAATAAAAGAAGAACCCCAGGCCCATGAGCCTCCTCCAATAATAGACTGAGACCAGCAAAAACATCTATAAATATAATAATAGATATAAAAATTCAAAATCACTTATCACTTATGATGGTTTAATTGGTACAAAATAAGCCCTAAAAATTATTACAGATTACTTATTATAAATAAAAATAAGCTTAGCAGTTTCTTAGGCAAAAGAACGAAAATAAATTGATCTTTATATATCAGTATTGAGGATTTAGAAAAAGTTTTATTTTAATTTATAAATGCTATTCATATTAGTATAAATTAATATCAAATATTTAGGAATAAATGTAAGATATATAATAGCTCTTATTTTATTTAAAAATTTTTAATGTTTTATTTATTTTTGAGAGAGAGAGAGACAGCACAAGCAGGGGAGGGTCAGAGAGAGAGGAAGACACAGAATCTGAAGACAGGCTCCAGGCCCTGAGCTAGCTGTCAGCACAGAGCCCAATGTAGGGCTCGGACCCACAAACTGTGAGATCATGACCTGAGCCAAAGTTGGATGCTCAACCAACTGAGCCACCCAGGCACCCCAATAGCTCTTATTTTAAAAGTTTAAAACAATATTGAGAAAAAATAAAGATCTTAATTAACTGAGGTCTGTGTTCTTGGATTGGAAGACCTCGTAACCTAAAACTTTTAATTCTCCCAAAATTGATCTGCAGATTTGATATACTCACAATGAAAGTCACAACATATATCTCAGTGGAAATTGATAAGCTGCCTATAACATTTACAAATAAATGCAGACAGGTAGATAGCCAAGGTATTAGCTAAGAAAAGGAATGTACTGGGAAGCCATGCTCCAGACTAAGCATGGTGGAAGTAGTGATGATCCAGATAATGATTTTTGCCTTTACAGAAGTAAGTATGGAGACTTGAACCTTGCTGTGATCATTAAGTACATAATTGATGAATATCCTGTTCAGTGAGAAGCTATAAATACCTTGTAACAGAGGGGTCTCTCTGGATTTAATTACCACAGTTCTTTATGGACACCTCTAATGAAACTGCAGTTTCAGTATTCTTCTAAGTTAGAATAGTTATCATGCATTCATTCTTATGCTCATTCCGAAAGAGAAACTGTTAACAATTGAAGAAAAGGACTGGGAACAGTGTATAGAGGTAGGGACCCATTCGGACAATTTCCAGAATCATAATCATATGCTCTCGGCACAGCTGTGCCTAAAAATTGATTATACTAATTTCATCTCCAGGGACCCATCAGACTCTGCTACCAAGCCCTAGCTTTCTATCCTAGGAGAAACCAGAAGTATTTATAGAGAGGTGGAAGTATTCAAGCCTCACTATTCATGGAATCAAAGGTTTTCAGGACCTGAGTTCCTGGATATTCATGGACTATCAAAACTGTGGCATCTGTAATCAGTACACGTGTCACCTTCAGATAGAGACGGGAGCTCTTCTCAGGTGGGGGATGAACTGAAGACAGCCAGAACTAAAAGCAGAGAAACGAGAAGACAGAGGCAATGAAAGCACTGGAAAAAAAATTAGAAAGTTACATGGTGAAAGGGCACAAATTTAGGTGAAACAAAATAGCAGAAAATGGCAGCAGGGAGCAGATTAGACAGAATAAAAATGTTTTGAAAGTAAATTAAACGGCGGAAAGAGAGATAGCCACAGAGATAGAAACAGAGGATATGACTTTACTTTCAATGTAGGAAAGTTTAGGCAGAGAAAGACCCAATGAAACTGGATACTTTGGGAAACTGGCTACCGGTTGCATGATTAAATATTCATATTGATGTATTGCCTTATGTGTACATTTCAGGTAAGTTTCAATTTTTTAATTACAAATAAACAGTGGGTACATTTGGGCACAGTGTATGTTACTATACAAAAGCTAAAAAGAGTAAAACCATTAGGACAACGCACAGTTTATGCAGGAGGGGAAAGTAGGTGTCATTTTCTTTAGAAGTAAACAATTTGAAATATGTGGCACATATAACCGTGGTAATATCATAATGTCTTTTTCCAACAATTTTAAGATAGTCTAGTCAGTGGGCAGAAGGCAGTTTTTGTGGACTGCGGGTAAGACCACAGAGATAAAACGGTGTTCTTACCCTCAGGGGCTCTCCCTTAATTACTTGGAATATGTGAGCCTGTGATGAGAGTCTTTTTATGCCAGCCCTTGAAATGTCTTGACATCAGTCTCAGCCTCTTCTGACCATTTCTGTTCAATTAGCAATGATTACATCATGTTAAAATAAATCAAGAGCCCCAGAGAATCTTGCTAATGATGTGGAGTCATAAGAAAATGAACAGAGAAAGGGCAACCATAAAAGGATGAGAAAAAGTGAAAGATATGACAGACGCCCTCATGTGAGGACAAGAAAGATCACAAATAGGGATCCTCCTGCCTGTCCCAGCTTTAAATCCACGCATGGCCTCACAACTGATTTTCTAACCATTGCAGTCTGAATTTAGAAGGTTCAGGTCAGGGAGAAAGACATGTCTAGAGACCAGAGAGCCACTTTATTTTCTGTAACTTCTCTGAGAATTAAAGAAAATGTGATTTATATCAAGGTTGAAAGATAAAGCATAGGCTAATTTCCTGGCATGGGGTAAAGTAAACTGCTTTTCTTTTTCGGCTGCAGTGCAATCTCTTTGTGTGTGAGCAGGCCCACATGCACTACATCCTTTAATGTTAATGTCGGGAGTGTTTCCATGAGCTGAGCTTTAGAACAGAAATTAGAACAAAGGTGACTGAGTGATGGAGAAGAAAAAGAGAAAGTCACCTGGGACTTCAGTAGAATTTGAAGACTAGAGAGAAACATGTTGCTTGAAGGTAAAGAAAAAGAAATTCATGGGGCTGGGATTCTGCCTGGTGGATACAGAGCAGGGAGAGTAGCCTGTATTGGCGAGGAGAAGGGCCCCAGTGAAAGCTCAGCTTGGACTGCTTGGGGCTGGAGAAGAGGACTAGGCAGGCACCCCACTCCTAGATGCTGGGGTGCCCGGACTTGGGGGAAAAGGAGAAAATGACAAATCTGTCTTATTACATGGAGAGGATGGTTTAGTATTTCCTTCTGTTTCTCAGCTGTGGATTCTAAGCTAAAGTCTTCTTGGGAATGACAGATTGGTCCCCCTGTGAACTCTCAGCGTTCACACTATAAAATGGAGATCAGAATCGGTCAAGAGGGGAAAATTAAAAAAAAAAAAAGTTTTTTCTTAATGAAATAAAATAGAGACAATAAAAGGTCAATGCTGGACAGATGGAGCCAATGATCAATCTGGGGCTACATTTGGACAGATCTTGACTTCAGGCCAGGGCTGAAATCTGTGTTGGACTTTTAAGAGTTCAGAGACTATGTGTCTCTAAGGAAGGATGAGGGAGATGCTGAGACATTACAGCAGAGATGTCTGGCTTTAAAAAGCAGGGTAGGTGAAGAATTCTCTCAGAGACAGTCAATTGCATTAGACAGCCTTAAAATAAGGACCCAGAGAACTAAAGGGGCAAGGAATCCCATAGGGCTTAGCTGTGCCCAATGCCATCAACCCAGGATACCAAGGCCAGTATCAGCAGAGGCAATTACAGTGAAGATTGCTCAGGGAGAGTAAAACCAGACATTAGAATTCTATTTTGAAAAATGAAAAAGAAATTGGTTGTTTCTAAAAGGCACTGACAGTGGATGCTAAGGATTCATGGATTGCTGGGATTGCTATGGATTCATGAAGGTAGGTACAAATGGGTGATAAAACTGGAAAAACTAATATTTAGGTTGAAAATCTTTTTAATAATTTATTTTTTTAATGTTTATTTCTTTTTTTTGAGAGAGAGAGAGAGAGAGAGAGAGAGAGAGAGAGAGAGAGAGAGTCATAAGCAGTCTCCACACTGTCAGTGTGAAGCCTGGTACAGGGCTTGAACCCATGAACCATGAGATCATGACCAGAGCGGAGATCAAGAGTTGGACACTTAACCAACTGGGCCACTCAAGTTCCCCAGGTTGAATATTTTAAAAAATGTGATTATAAGTATCATTTTGAGAAAAGCAAGCAAGAAATGATATACAGAAATGAAGTAGATATTACCCATTATTACAGATGTCTGATTTAAATATATGGTTTAAATTTTATTTTGTGGAATGACATGCAGGAAGAGCTTTAATAGTTACATTGTGACCATTGTGATATATTGATCATAATATTTATTTTCCCCATTACTGTGAGAAGTTTAGATTAAGGAAGAATTGCTATATTAAAGAGCTAAAAGATATGCAAGTGTGCTAGGATTATGGACTTTACTCTTTTTCATTTTCCCTTTTTATACAATGTGATATTAATTTTTTATTATTAAAATATTAGATATGCTCAATTTTTAAATATTATAAAGCATTGAATAAAAATAAATATGAAAGGAAATAATTTTGAGTCCCTGGGTACAATTCAGTTGCTCTGAATTAAGAGATAGCCTAAACACAACAAATGATTAACTTAAGAACATCACTGATAAAAAGTTTAGGCAAATCCATAAACATTTACTCTGACTTTTCTCTACTTTCATTTTTATGATGTTTGGTAAAGATTTCTTTATTTCCTCTTTTGCTGCTTTCATTTTTAGTGTCCTTGGTGCAAATTCATCAGAGTTCTTGTCAGAGACGACCAGATTTGTATGGTACACACTTTTGTTCTGAAATTTAGTGCTCTTTGCTACTGGGAACTGTTTCTTATGTAGGAACCACAAGAGGTACCGCCTTCCTTTCTCTGTAAAGTTAGAGGAAAGATACATTGTATACAGGTTGCGCTGCTTATGTTCACAAGGGATAACTTTGAGGTATAAAAAAGGATAGCAGAAAAAGACTCTTCACTGTATGCCACGGGTCACCATGGTGGTCTGGAATAACAATAACACCATGGAGCCTATATTTATTCTGAGGGGATTTCCTGGATTGGAGTGTGTCCATTCCTGGTTCTCAGTCCCATTCTGTCTTGCATACTTGGTAGCATTTATTGGTAATGTTACCATCCTCTCTGTCATTTGGATAGAGTCATCACTCCATCAGCCCATGTACTACTTCCTTTCCATCTTGGCACTGACTGACCTAGGTATGTCCATGTCCACACTTCCCACCATGCTTGCTGTGCTATGGCTGGATGCTCCGGAGATCCAGGCAAGTGCTTGCTATGCTCAGCTCTTTTTCATCCACACATTCACATTCCTAGAGTCTTCAGTGTTATTGGCCATGGCCTTTGACCGTTTTGTTGCTATCTGTCGTCCACTGCACTATACCACCATCCTTAACAACAGTGTAATAGGCAGGATTGGTTTGGCCTGCTTAGTAAGAAGCATGGGAGTTGTACTTCCTACACCTTTGCTACTGAGACATTATCACTACTGCCATGTCAACGCCCTTTCCCATGCCTTCTGTTTACACCAAGATGTTCTGAAATTATCCTGTTCAGATGCCAGGATCAGTAGTGTCTATGGCCTGTGTGTAGTTATCACCACACTTGGTGTGGATTCAGTCTGCATACTTCTTTCTTACGTCCTGATTCTGAATGCTGTGCTGGGCATTGCATCTCATGAAGAGCGACTGAAGGCACTCAACACATGCGTATCACATATCTGCGTCGTGCTCATTTTCTTTGTGCCAGTTATTGGAGTGTCAATGGTCCATCGTTTTGGGAAACATCTGTCTCCTAGAGTTCACATCATCATGGCCGATATTTACCTGCTTTGCCCCCCAGTGCTTAACCCTATTGTCTACAGTATCAGGACAAAGCAGATTCGTCTAAGAATTCTCCGCAAGTTTGGACTGTGGAGGGGGCATTAAATAACCTCTATCCTCAAGTTTTCCTACTTAAAAATGTTGAGGCACCTATCTAAATAGGAGATAGAGTAAAATATTTGGAGCATGATCATCTGGTTAAATCTATAATTCTTTCACTTCCTAGCTATGTGACCTCAGTTAATCTTCAACCCTTATGAGATTCAGGTTTTCATAGCCAAATTGAGATAAATATGTTCTTTTCTATCCCCAAAATAATTATGAGACTTATATGAGACAATGTGTGTAAAAAAGATTCTTTTGAAAACTATATAATTTTGTTAATATTATTAAATTATTAGTATGAGTGGCATTAATAGCAATAACGTTCTTTATGAAATACAACTGCTTATATAGTTTCTCATGTTTATGAACAAGAAATCAATCTCTGTCTCTCATCTGCCCATATTGTGTTTTTCATGCCAAGTTTCATATTTATTTATTAAAAGATTGCTGACTTCTTGAAGCAAGTTTGGAGCTTGAGTTTTTGACCAGACTTTGGACTGCTACTGTTGCTGTTGACTATAGACTAAAGTTTTCATCTCATCATTGGGCAGTAATGTATTTTTTCTCTCCTGGCCATATCTGTCATCAGATAGATCTATCTGTTTCTTCTATGTATCAGCAAATACTGAAGCAGACAGGGACATGGGAATTGCTCTAGAAAGCCTGAGAGTCTAAATATCTACACAGATGTGATCCCCTGTTCAATAGCACAGAATTTCATGTCTCAATCAGTGAGTGGGTTGGAACTTGTGCAAAGAAACCATCCTTATCTTTTAATAAGATTTTCTCCTCTTGTTTTCCATGTCTGTGTGGATTTTCAATAGCATTGTCTTTCTCAGTTTCATTATTGTCAATAACCCATTACTTATTTTTCTTCTTCACTAATAGGATTTACATATATGCTTTCCTTGGTGATATTTTAGGTTTAATGCATTCTCACTTTCTTCTCGGTTGTGTGAACACTTTTTGAGCATGGGGTCACTGCTACACTAACACGTCACTCTGGGGTTGGTCTCCCCATCTAGCATGAGTACTCATAAAATAGTTGTAAGTGTAAAATGATATTGCTATTCACTCATCAAAGAAAAATACACTGAGAAACATGAAATACCTCTTGTGGCAGTTGTTGCTTTCAATACTGTTGATATATAAAATACAGAATGCATGATCTAAATGTTAAAGAATTAATGTTTAATAGTGGAGGTGTATATGTAAACAATTAGTTGTTAACAGCTGCTATCATTGAAATAAATAAATAGTGCAATATTGCTATTAAAGATTGGACTGAAGTAATTGACCCTTTAGCTGTGCCTTGTGGTTCAAATTCAGTCTTGCCAGCTGGACTAAGTATGAAATAAAGTGATATGCTGAAGTTAGCTTCTCTGGTTTTTGACAGCCAATTGTACAACATCTTGTTCCAAATCCATGTTCTGTATAGCACTGAGAGTTTGAAATTGGTTATGATGGGAATATTTACACAACGGAAATAGACAATCACTATACACCAGGGCTTTTAAAAATTTCCCTAGAGATTTGGTTGCTAAGCATTTACCAACACACCACTAGGCAAGGTACCCCAGGAAGAGGAGGTAGCATGAAGAAAAACAAAGACTAGAAAGACGGTGTGTTAGTAATATACTCCCATCTCCAGGAGAAACTTGAGACTTGCCCAAACTCTTTCACATCACCTCAAAGAGAAATGGCTATGGGGGAGTCTGGGTGACTCACTCAGTTAAGTGTCTGACTCTTGATCTCAGCTCAGATTATCATCTCACGGTTTGTGCATTTGAGCCCTGCATCAGGCTCTGCATGGACAGTACAGAGCCTGCTTGGGATTCTCTCTCTCCCTTTTCTCTCTGCTTCTCTGTCTGTCTGTCTCTCTCAAAATAAATAAACTTAAAAAAGAAAGAGAGAGAAAGGACTCTGAAATGGGTTGTAACAGACATGAACATGAACTGCCCAGATCCCACTTTGTAGCTGCAGCTGCTGGCAGTGCTGTCAGTAGAGAGCCTGGGACTTTCAGCCCCTTCAAACATTGTCTACACTGCAGATATGACCTATCCAACCACAGCAATAGAAGACAGAAAGGCCTGACTCGTATGGCCCAATGCAAAAGAATTCGCCTGAACAACTTTACTTCCAGGACTCACTGTGGTATTGAACAAAGCTGGCATCAGACCCAACTCACAGCTGAATTTCTCCTTCTGGCAATCCTACTTCCATCCCTTTCCTTCTTGATACTTTATCCCGATGAATTTCCATCTGATACATGTTGCACACTAAACTTTACCTCAAAGTCTGCTTTCTTAGAGAATCCTGGGATTCTCCCAGAAAACCTGTGACAAAGATGAATTAAAATTCTCAGAGACATCCTTTTGCAGGCAGGTGGAATAAAATAAGAGGACGTAGTGATGATTTTTGGCCCTAAAGTCTTAAGTAGGAAGCCAAACTCAGTATGTGAGCCTGGGAGAAGGGAAATAGTTCTTATTCCTGTTCTCCTAAGTGTTGAGTAGAAGCACAGACAAAAAATGTTGTGGAGGTTCTCACCTGACTAAATTGAGACTAGGAATTGCATATTGAGGTTGTATGTGTCAAAAAATTTAAATGACATTTGGCCAACTATCTAATTCAAATGGTCATTTCATAAAAAGTCAGCCCCTAGTTTCCCCCCCTGTTATTTGGGTTAAAAAAATAAATGTTAGGTTTTGCCTGTGGAATTTGGAGTAACTTATCTACACTGGCAGAAGATGTGAGATTTATTTTATGGAAATACTGAACCAGAAAATCTCTGGGCTCAGGGACATGAAATGAAGTTTTTTCTATATTATTAATTTTATTTAATTATTAATTATCACTTTCTTACATTATTAAATTTTCTATAAGATTAATTTTCTATATTATTTATTTATCTTTTCTATATTATTAATTTTCTATATGATTGATTTCTTTTAAATACTGATTGTCAATTGTCTGTACTTACCATAGAATATTTGTCCATTCACCTAAGGAAGGACATCCTGGTTGGCTTCAAAGTTTTGGCAGTTAATAAAATTGCTGTAAATATCTGTGTGCAGGTTTTAGTGTGGACATAATATTGAACTTTGGGTAAATACCAGAGAGCGTGATGGGTTGGATTGTATGGTAAGAGACTGCCAAAATGTCTTCTAAAGTGGTTGTATCACTTTGCATTCCCAAGGGCAGTGAATGAGGGTTCCTATTGCTTCATATCCTTGGTAGCATTTGGTATTGTCGGCATTCCAGGTATTTGCCCTTCTAATAGATTTGTAGTCTCATCACTATTTTAATTTTAATTTCACTGTTTACCTATGATGTAGAGCATGTTACATATACTTATTTGCCACCTGTATATCTTACTTGGCAAGGTGTCTGTTAAGGTCTTTGTCCCATTTTTAATTGCATTGCTTGTTTTTTTATTGTTGTATTTTAAGAGTTCTTTGTGTGTTTTGGACAACTGTCCTTTTCCAGATGCGTCTTTGCAAATATTTTCTTGGTCTGTGGCTTGTCTTCTCATTCTCTGGACGCTATCTTTCATAGAGAAGAACTTTTCATTTCAATAAAGTCCAACTTATCAATAATTTCCTTCATGGATTGGGATTTTTATGTCATATCTAAAAAGTCATTGCCGTAGCCCAGGTCATGTACTTTTTCCTCTTATATTATCTTCTAGTAGTTTCATAGCTTAGTCTCAACCATGTCTGATGTACTCAAAAAGTCTTCAAGGCATTCTCTTTTCCCATCCCAGTGCTTTTGATCTCTAGCTTTTCCTTTTGGTTCTTTCTTAGTATTTGAATTTCTCTGGTTAGATATTCCTTCTGTTCTCACATGCTGTCTACTTTACTCATTAGAGGCTTTAGCATATTAATCATAGAGATGTTAAATTCCTGGTCTAATAATTCTACCATCTCTGTCAAGCCTAGCTCTGATGCTTGCTTTGTCTCTTGAAATTGTATTTTTAGCATTTTAGTATGCTTCCTCCCACTGCCTGACTCCAATAGCTGGACATAATGTACCAGATAAAAGGAACTGCTTTAAATAGGGCTTTCTTAATGTCTGGTAAAGTATGGGGGAAGATAAGCACCCTATAGTTTCAGTCTTTCAATGAGCCTATGCTCCTGAAATTTGAACTTCATAAGTGTTTCTCACTTCTGTTTTGTTTTGCTTTGCTTTGTTTTGTTTTAATTCTTCTTTCTTGGATGAAATAGAACCGCTAGAGTGAACTATAGTTGGGTATATCCTTCTCCCACATGGAAGGCTACAGGGGGCTGGAGTTGGGTATTTATTTTTCCTAAGGTCAGTTAGGTGCTAATACCCTACCAGGTTAGGCTTTGGTTAACTAGTTTGTCTTGAGGCCTTGTTAAAAGGAACAGAATGCCATGGCACATTTCAAAATGGTTCCTTTCCCCATCTCCATGCTAGGAGCATGAGGTGATTTTTTTCAGATGTATACTGTGGGGCCTGTGAAAAGCTACTGGAGGTAAATATCACAATATCTTCTCACCCTGCCATTGTTGGGTCCCCCTAGGTTTTTTAACTCTCAGACTTATCGATGCTGAGCCTCCAACAACCTGTTAATTTAGTTCAGATTTTCCTACCTTAGTGGTAGTTCTTGTAGCCATCTTGCCAATGAGCCTCTACTCTGTAAGCTGTGGCTCCTTATATTTCTTGTTTGACTCTCCACTCTTGGGGCTGGTAATTTGCCCTGTGTCCTTTCCTTTCTCATGGATCCAAGAAGAGATGTTGATTTTCAGTCTGTTCAGTTTTTTCCTCATTTTTATGACAGAGTGGTTACTCTGAGCTCCTCACTTGAAACACCAGAAACTTCACATCAGATTTATTACTGTTTTTAAAATCAGATCAAGGAAATTCTTATGTTTTTAGCTTAATGTTTTAATGAACATTGTAAATATTAGTTCTTCTATACACTGTATTACATATGTACCATATTCACTATAATACATATATATTATATTCACTTATATATATTAGATGTATATAAATCACTGTGTGATTTTTGCATATAAAACAATTTTGATGCTTAAATTAAACACACAAAGAGGAGAAAATCATTTGTTAATGCAGACTCATGTAGCAAAATACTTGACTAAATTTAATATTGATTATGTATTTTCATAAAAATCCAGTAGGATCATGGAGTATGTGTCTATATACATGTACACACAATTACTGGATTGCTCAGAGGCAGATTTCTGGACCAGAATAAATAGAACATTTTGCTGGATGAAGAGAATAGAATGTCTACCCTTCTATCAGATCACTGGTAAAAGCATTAAGTATTATGAGCTTACCATATATGGATCTCATAGCTTTTTATTGTTTATAATAAATTTATACTCTACACAGAAGCTTTTGCATTTTTTACAGTGGCTCAACAAAATGGGTTTCATTAATCATATTGTATAGTTGCAAAAACAAGACCTAAAAATTCTGATTATAGTATCCCTCTTATCTATGAGCATACGTTCCAAGACCCCAGTGCATTCTTGAAACCACAGATAGTACCAAATCCCATACCTACTGTGTTTTTCTTTTCTTATACATGCATACATATGATAAATTTTAATTTATAATCAGGTCCAAAAAGAGATTAACAAAAGTAATGAATAATAAAATAGAACAATTACAATACACTGTAATAAAATTATATGAATGTGGCCTCCTCTTTCTCTAAATATCTTATTGCTCTGTATGCACTATTCTTGTGACGATGTGAGATGATAAAATGCCTACATCAAGAGATTGAGTTAGGTGACTGATGTAGGCATTATGACATAGGGCTAGGCAGCATTAGTCTGCACTGACCTTCTGATGATATGTCAGAAAGATGATCATTTGCTTCCAAACCACAGTTGATCTTGGGTAACTGAAGACACAGGAAGTGAAACCATGAGTAAGGGGGGACTACTGTAATTTTCCCACCATTCAACATCTTGTAACTACTGTCTCTGGTTATTCAGAGCACAGGCTTTGTCTAGTACATTATTCTGACCAAGCCCATTGTTTTTCTCTGTCAGATGATTCCAAGGGCACAACTCAATTGTTGCCAAATCTGGATTCCCAGTCTGGGAATTTGGCACAATCATCTCCTATCTCAGAGCAGGAGCAAAACTCCAGTGACATTTATCCTCTCTGAAGGTTGCATTAAGAAAACAAAATTGGCCCTGAGAGGATGGCTAGTGAAGAGGGGGCTTGTAGCTTGGAGTAGTCAAAGCCCAGGAGTGTAGTGCTGATAAAGCACTCAGCTGGACAGAGTCAAAGATGTTGAGAGTAAGCACGTTATCTTAGCTCTGGAGTTGCTGAAGGAGAAACGGATGCCTTACCCAGGGCATCCAAGCTTCCTTGAAGAACTGTCTCCCTCAGGATCCATTACGTTTTTTATTCTTCTCTTATGTCCATATTCAGCATCTTGGTCTACTTGCCACAGGTCCGCAGGTCTGGCAGACTGGAGCCCAGCAAATCTGTAGCAGGGTGAATGGTGGCTGTTTACACTTGAGGCCTCAGGTGTGCCTAAAGGAAGGCTTCTGAAGTGGGAAAAACTGGGCAGGAGATTAGTATCTAATGTAGTTGAAGAATCCAGGAAGTAGAAGAGCAAGTCAAGAGGTAAGACTGGCCATTGCTCATGTGAATTTGCAGTTTAAGGAGAGGTCAGAGGTACAGAGTATCATTTTCTCAAAATGAGCAGAGTCATCCTCAAAGGCTGCTCAGAAGATCCCTGGGATAGTAAACTCCTCTTTAGGTGTAGAGAGTACACATGATGGGAACCCATGTACTGAACTCTCTGTTCTATGAAAAATTACTATCTAACTAACAATAATGTTAAAATGATGATGATAATATTCATGGTGATTTGAGTACATCTTCTATCTTATTGTCACATATATCCTACACACTTAACAATATTATGTGCCAAATAAAGGAATTCTCAAGAGAAGCCTTAAGGAGTAATATCTTTATGAATGATAACTCAGGTACCCCAGGTCACACCTCCTTTGGTCACTGTTGTATTTGGCTGATATGCTTAAGATTGTCACTACTTCAGCACCTCCATTAACATTTTGCCTCATTTAAGTCCAAAATATCTCCCAAAAGTCTTAGGCTTTCTTCACTTAAGCTCAAAGGTCTCAGACTCTGTGCCAAGCACTTTAGATACATTTTCTTGAGTGATCTCTGAAGCAAGGCAATGGAGTTTCTAGGTTTTTTTTGTGTGTGTGTGTGTGCCCAAAGAAGTTTAGTAATGTGTCCAAAGTGATAGAGGTAATGAATGACATCTGTCTTCAGACTTCCTCTGACTCTAGAAGAGTAGCCACTTGAGAGCAGGGTGCTTGAGTCTACATCCAATAGACCCATTTATGGAAGATGGATTATGAGTATCCTAAGTGAGAGGAGTCTTTAAAATGAAGCAGTAGAAGAAAGTGATCTAAGAGGGAGGGCTTGGCATACTTGGGCAGGATGAAGTCTCTGAAGATATGGAAAGATCTGAGGAAAGGTATGAAGGAACAAGAAAATAAGTGTGCACAAATGCCAATGTGATGACAAGTATTGTTCAAGTGATGTTAAAGGAAGCCAGGGGAAGACTGTGACATGAAGAGCAAGGACACTGAAGGAGGTATATAAAGACTAGTAACCTAATATAAATAGAATGATATATAAATCACAGAATGAGGATATGTAAAGCAATTCTCTTCATTGTTATCTTTCCTGAAATGGAAGGAAGATGATTTCAGAGTGGAAAGGCTCCTGTGATCACTGTAGGTGATTAGGGAATTTCATTCTTTTATTATGTTTGTCAGAGAAAACTATGAAATGTAATTGTATTAGTGGAACAGGATAGGTTAGGGGCCATGTGAATTTTGAAGTAACTTTGACATCCGATGTGCTAAGTGAAAAATATATATTTCATGTTTAGTGCCTAAAGTAAGTGGGATTGGGTGGCCATCATGTTGCTAAGTAATCAGTCTTTAGGGTTCTTAGTAGAATGCCTCATCTTCTCCAGTCCCTGGTATACTCTGCCTCTTATGTTCCCTAAAGCACATTCTATCTACTTGGTACTTAAGCTCTGAGCACTACAGCTCTTTCACTCTCCTTATAACATGCCATGTGCTCTTTTTGGTTGTTGCTAGTTTTATTTTTATTTTTTTTTAAAGAAATGTTTTCTCTGTCTCCTTGTTCCATTAAGCATCCTTCCAAATTTTCTTGAGTAGGAATAGGTTCCCTTTTGACAACTCTCTGTGGAACCCAATATAACACTAGCCTCTTGCCACACATGCTTCAAATTTATTCTAACAAAACTGAATTATTCTTACCTGCTAGCTTCACAAACTTTTCCTGAGGTCCTATTGAATTTTTACTTTTTGTTTGTTTCAATGGATGACACCAAAATCTACCACATAACTGAACTTGTCCTGTTTTTGTTTTCTTTTTCTCATTCCTACCCTGTGATAATGAAACCAGTATATTTTCTCTGTACATAACATTTATATCCATTTATCCTTTACCATCCCCCATTTTACTTTCATCCACTTAAAAAATACTATGATAGCCTTCAAAATGAATTCCATGCCTTCTCTTTTGCCAAATTTTAGTCCATTCTTAACATTGGTCTAGTTTGACAGCAATATAATATAAATCTGTTTAGAATATGAATATTGTTTACATTTTATTAAAATGACTATCTTGAGTCTTCTAAGATGGATAGGAAGTCTTTATATGCAAGCTCCTTCAGAAATTCTGGTCTGTTTCTGTTCAGTCTTCATTTCAATAACCATCTGCAGAATCACCCTATCCTAGTTTTGCCCAATTATATTAATTTACACTTGGAATGGTGATATCTTCCTGCAGTTGTCTGGGAGTCAATCAGCACAGAATGCCCAACTCAGCCTCTTGTTCCCATCAAGCTCACACTTGTCATTTGAGACCTAATTCAAGAGTCACCTTTGATATATCTTCCCTGA
>NC_043710.1:51332523-51335239 GCF_006229205.1 Suricata suricatta
TGTGTGTGTGTGTGTGTGTGTGTGTGTGTGTGTGTGTTTACATGTGTAAGTGTGTATGTGTGATTTATTTTTCAAGTCACAGCAGTGAAAGCTGATCATGCCTGAGTTAGAGTTATGTTTGTTTGTTTGTTCCCCAAATGAACACACTAATTTCTTCCTTTTTTAGAATAAGTTGAAAAATTTACTTAATCAAATTAGGATGGTACTTCTGTGGATGTGGTTGATATAACTATATACCTGATTGTGTGCAGAAGTAATAGAGAAAAAGGAGGTAGGACATGCAGTGGTCAACATATTATAACCCCAAGCCATCTAAGACAGTCTCTGCTAAAGGAAATCAATAATTTAGAAATTGAGGAGCCTACCAAGTATATGAAATATATATTTTTGTCAATCTCTACTACTTCACTGGCATTCTTGGACCCCTACCTTTGTCCAAACATTGCCAAGTGAGCTGGACATTCATGGCAGCTCAAGTTTCCCATCAACCTTGTCTCTCACATACTTTCATGAGAATCAGATTTCTAATCTGCTGACTCTTCACAGAGTACACAATAGGATTCATTAGAGGGGGAACCAGAAGGAAGATATCAGCAATGATGACCCTGAGAACTGGAGAAACATTTTTGGCAAAGCGGTGAATAATAGCCAAGGTGATGATAGGCACATAGAAGATGAGCACAGCACAGATGTGGGAGATGCAGGTGTTGAGGACCTTGAGACGACCCTTGTGTGAAGCAATGCCCAGAACAAGTTTCAGGATCAGTATGGAGGACACAGAAATGCACACCAAGTCAAACATAGCTGTTAGAGCCACACAAAGTCCATAGAAGATATTGACCTTGTTGTCAGAACAGGCCAGCTTCATGACATCCTGGTGGAGGCAGTACGAGTGGGATAGAAGGCTTTTCCTACAGAATTTCAGCCTCTTTAGAATGAAGGGGAAAGGAAAGACCAATAAGATACTTTTTATAGCAAATACAAGGCCAGTTTTAAAGACTCTGGCACTGGTCAGGGTGGAGGTGTGTCTCAGAGGGCTGTAGATGGCTATAAAGCGGTCAATGGACATGATGAAAAGAACTGATGACTCCATAGCTGAGAATCCATGAATGAAAAATTCTTGGGCAAAGCAGGCATTGGGGGAAATCCCAGTGGCATTGAACAAGAAGATTCTCAACATTGTTGGAAGGGAGGAGATGGACAGTCCCAGGTCAGAAAAGGCCAGCATGGAGAGGAAATAATACATAGGCTCATGCAGAGAGGTCTCTGTTTTTATGAAAAAGAGGATAGTGCAGTTCCCCAGGATGGCAAGTAGGTACATGAGGCAAATGGAGATGGAGACCCAAATGTGAGCATGTTCCATGCCTGAGATCCCAGTGAGGAAGAAGGTAGAGATTTCCACTTCAGAGGCATTAAAGATTGACATTGCAGGAAAGTGATATCAGGATGTGGTCTCAGAAGAGCCCTTCGGAGATGGCAAAAATTAGTTTGCTTAAACATGTATTCATATAGTCACTTGTTTCATCATTTGGATCAGTGGAAATACTATGATTCCATGTATTCTACAATAATTATTAGGATGGAAATAAAACATTTTGTTATCATGATGCATGTAAGTAAGATACTAGAAAATATGAAAAATATACTTACCCCTCAAATATCCATCACTAGATAGAAATTAATATTCAAACTGTTTTCCCTAGACTCAGCAATTGGGAAGGAAACATAAAATTAATCAGCCTCTATTACCTATAGCCTATTTTATGAGGATAGTGACACTCTATGAATTTGAAAATTGTATGCATTAACGTAACTTCAAATCAAGAACATCACAATACAGATACATTTAAAGTTATTTAATATTTAACCTTTATGAAATTGTATTGTTTTCAAAAATGATGGTAGAACAATTGCATATGGGCATAAAAAGAATGAATTTAGACTTCTACCTCTCATTATATACCAATTATATTAAAATATAAGACTTGTATACAAGTAAAACTTCTATTAAAAACTAATTAAAATAGTAAAAATTTACTCCTATGAAGAAAACATAGGAGTAAATCTTTGTGACTTGAGTTAGGAAATGGATTTGTATGCCACAAAAAGTATTTTTAAAATCTGTGATTCAAATTATGTCAAGAAAGAAAACACACAAAATGGGGTGCCTGGGTGGCTCAGTCAATTGAGCATTGTACTTCAGCTCAGGCATAATCTCACTGGTAGTGAGTTCGAGACCTGTGTCAGGCTCTGTGCTGACAGCTCAGAGCCTGGAGCTTGCTTCAGATTTTGTGTCTCCCTTTCTCTCTGCCCTTACCCTGCTCATGCTCTCTCTCTTACTCAAAACTAAATAAACATTAATAAATAAATAAATAAAAAGAAAGCCCACAAAATAAGAGAATATATTTGCAAATCACATATATCTGGACATGCATCCAGAATTTAGGATGAATCCTTACAACTCAATATTAAAGGGGTAAAAGATCTTCCACATCATTCATCATTGGGAAAATGCAAGTCAAAACCACAATGAGATATCATTTCACACCATAGGCTGGATAAAATTTTTAAAAATAATAATATGTGTTGGCAAAGATTTGGATAATTTGAAACTTTGTACCTCACAGGTGGGATTATAAATGGTATGTCAACTTTGGAAAGGGGATTGGGAAGTTATAGTAGAACCACAGTTAAAATTTTGGATTTGTTGATTATT
>NC_043710.1:51335339-51346658 GCF_006229205.1 Suricata suricatta
GAACTCAAATAGTGGCCTTTAGAAATTTTATTGGGAGTGCTTAGAAAATATATCCATCATATTGTTACACCAAGAATTAAGAATGAGTGTACTTAGCAGGGAAGACAACTCATCATGGAAATGGTAAGTCATCTTCAGAATGCTACATTTGAAAAGACACAGGCACACAGATATGTATCTTCTTAATTGATAGTACCTATATAAGAACCATGGAAAGCCCTCCTTTCAATCTTGGCAAGTATCATTTGGAGGCTTTTTAAAGTTTAGATAATAACAAAATATGATAGGCCAATTAAATCAGAATATAAAATTATTTTAACCCATTATCCTATTGATGGATATTGGAGTTGTTTCCAAATTTTGACTGTTATAATTAAATTCCTATATATATTCTCTTTTTTAATGTTTTTAAATTTATTTTTGAGAGACAGAGAGACACAGTGCAAACAGGGGAGGGCCAGAGAGAGGGGGAGATACAGAATCTGAAGCAGGTTCCAGGCTCTGAGCTAGCTGTCAGCATAGAGCCTGATGCGAGGCTCGAACCCACCAGCCGTGAGATCATGACCTGAGCTGAAGCCAGGTGCTTAACCGACTGAGCCACCCAGGCACCCCACATTTTCCCCTTTTTAAAGAGATCATTGTCATTGCTTCCTTTTACCCAGGTGCTTAGACCTATTGCTTTATAAACTTAGTACTTACAAAGTTATGAATATAGAGCCCAGCTTATAGCACATGTCTATTTTTTTGTTTTATTTATTATACTAGTCAATTTTTATCAACTTCAGGAGATTTTTTCATGTAAATGCTACTTTATCACATAATTGCTGGCATTTGTGATATGTGTTTGGAACTATGCATATATTAAATATTGTTTCTCTTGGCTTACATTTTCCAAGATGAATGAAAGACTTTATAAATCTGCACAGAGGATGCTGTCTTCCCCAGATTTTATAATGTGGCAATTTTGAGAGTAGATGATAAAGTCCCGTTTTCTCATACTCAAAGCATTTAATCTCTGAAGACCAAATTTCATAACTTATATCTGAAAGTTCTAGTCACCTTTTCTCTGATCTGCTTAGTTCTGACTCCATAAATTACAGGGTTGAGAGCAGGAGGGATAAAAACATAACAGGTGGCAAGAAGAATGTGGATGTATTGAGGAACATTTTGTCCAAATCGGTGGGTCATGAAGGAGAAAAACGCTGGAATGTAGAAGGCCAGCATGACACACACCTGGGAGCCACAGGTGCTGAGTGCCTTCATTCATTTATTCATCAGTAAAATGAAGATAACAATAGCACTTACTATTATTCAAGATATTAAAGGATTCACAATCATCATCTAGTAATGAACAAGTCTCAATAGTTGAAACGATTTAAATGCTTAATAATGTTAGTCATTACTATGTAGAAAGTGTGGGAAAGAAGAGGTTAAAGAGCTCAGATTTTGGCTTGTGAAATATTGAGCAGAAAAGTTCATTACTATAATGAGTCGCCAAGAAGAAGTAGCTTTAGGAAAGGAGAAAATACAGTCTAATTTGGACACTTTGGTTTACAGGAATACTTAGTTAATGATGTCCAGGAGTATCTGGAAGGATGAATCCAATGTCAGAGGATAGTCTAGGCTAAAAATATATGTAATGGCATGCTTGCTCTGCATTATTTCTTTAAATGCACAAACTTAACTCACAACATCTCTGCTTTGACTTTTACTGGAGCAAGACGTTAATATTTGGGCCAAATATGTAACAGAAGTTTCAGAGATTTTGCACAGCATTTACTATGTTTCTCTTATATCTGGTTACTAATGACTTTTTTCTTTTTTTTGTATGCAAAATCTTTTTTAAGGACTTACAGTATGAACTCAATAAGTAACAGGATCTTTTTGCACATTTTCAAAAATTTTAAAGGTTTTTATTTTATTTTATTTTTAAAATTATTTATTTATTTTTTAATTTACATCCCAGGTAGCATATAGTGCAACAATGATTTCAGGAGTAGATTCCTTAATGCCATTTACCCATTTAGCCCATCCCCCTCCCACAACCCCTCTAGCAACCCTCTGTTCTCTATATTTAAGAGCCTCTTATGTTTTGGCCCCCTCCCTGTTATTTTTGCTTGCTTCCCATATGTTCATCTGTTCTGTGTCTTAAAGTCCTCATATAAGTGAAGTCATATGATATTTATCTTTCTCTGACTGACTCATTTCCCTTAGCATAATACCCTCTAGTTTCATCCATGTAGTTGTAAATGACAAGATTTCATTCTTTTTTGATTTCCAAGTAATGCTCCAAATATTTTACAACTCAGCATCTCTCTCTTTCATTGCAGAGCTCTCTAAATGTATCATGTCCATTATCAATACATCATATGTTGAAATCACCACCTTCTTCTTGGTTGGGATGCTAGGGCTGGAACATGCACACATCTGGATCTTTATCCCCACCTGTAGCATATACCTTATTGCCATTCTGGGAAACTGCACCATCCCTTTTGTCATCAAGACAGAACCTTCTTGTCACAAGCTCGTGTACTACTTCCTTTCCATGTTGGCCATGTCTGACACAGGCTTGTTATTATCTTCTCTACCTACCATGTGGAAGATCTTCTTAATGCTTCTGAAATGTCTGCCAATGCCTGCTTTGCCCAGGAATTTTTCATTCAGGGATTCACAGTATTTGAGTCTTCAAAGCTCTTGATCATGTTGTTTGACCACTTCCTAGCCATCCACAGCCCTCTGAGATACAGCTCCATTCTTACTCCTATCAGAGGTGCCAGAACAGGAAAAACATTCTTTTTTAAGAGTGTCTTCCTACTGCTACTCTTCCCCTTTACTTTAAGAAGTTTGAAATATTATAATAAAATCCAACTATGTCATTCCTACTGTCTCCACCAGGATGTCATGAAGTTGGCCTGCTTTAACAACTGAATTGATGTCATTTATGGCTTTTTGGAGCACTGTGCCTTATGGTAGACTTTAAGCTCATTGCTGTGTCTTACGTCCTGATCCTCAGGACTGTGTTGGGGATTGTGGCCTGAAAGGAGCAACTCAAGGTCCTCAATACTTACTTTCACACATCTGTGCAGTGATCATCTTCTATCTGCCCATCATCAACCTTGCCATTGTCCACCACTTTGTCCAACATGTTTCACCTCTCTTAAATGTTCTCATGGCAAATGTCCTTTTACTTGTGCCTCCAGTGATAAATCCTATTGTGTACTGCATGAAAATTAGGCAAATTCGAGTGAGAGTTGTAGCAAAATTATGTCAGAAGTAGATTCAACAGTATAGTGCCCAGTTGTTTAGGGAAAGATTTCAAAGGCAACTTTCAGAGAACCTATTATTTGACACAAAGATGCAACAGTATCACTTTTTATTGTTGTTGTTATTATTAGATTTATTTCATTCACAAGTGATGGTGGGAATGGATATAAATAGAACTGGTAATAGAAAGTACGTATCTGGAGGTCCCTCCCTTCAGCGGCACAGGAAAATCAGTTATCAGGTTGAAAATAGATGTCCTATGATGTCATCTACAGTAAAATAAAAAAATTCTAATATAGAAAAATGATCATGTATATCCTTCTGAGGGGTATACAGAAGTGGATTACTTATTCCTCGAATGCATTCCAACTATGTTAATTTCTTTCAAGTCTAGACTCAAATTTTAACTTTGTCTTCTCACTATCTTCATTTTAGTTATCCTAGTCTAAGTCACCTGCATTTCTTTAATGAAATACTACAATAACCTTAGAAGTTTCTAAACATCTACTCTTGTTACTTTTTAATTGATTCTTAATGTAAGACAAGAGTCATGCCCTTAAAATGAAAACTATATGATGTGATGATGATCCTTTTAAATATGAAATTTCTTATTTCTTTGAGAATAGAAGTAAAGCAATGAAGTCTTATGGTCTTATAAACTATAACCATACACCGACTGGATCTTCTCTACTTCTCCAAAACATCAATCATAAAGTCCAACCCTTTTGGCCTTCTGAATATTTGTAGAATTTACAAAGTTCTCTGCTTCCTCTGAGTTTTCACACCTGACCTCTTTTATAGAATGTTTTTGACCACAATTTCATATAATTCATTTCTATTCACTTTTTTTGCTTCATTTCAACTTAATTTCACTATATGATACTTCTCTAAATTCTCAGTCCAAAACGCAACCCTCTTTTTGAAATTTCTTTTATAACTAGTTTATTCTTTATTCTGTTTACTATTATTATTTACAATCACGGATATGATTTCTTTCCACTTTCTGAATAAGTTTGCCTTCAAAGAAGGGTAAATATTATCCATTTTATTCTTTGTGTGCATAATGTGTAGCATATTTTATGATGTGGAGTAAATCTTCAATGAATGATTGTTGTTGAATGAACAGGTAAGAGAGGCCACATTTGGGGGAAGTGATATTAATTGAAGATTTCAGTAACTCTACCCAGAGTGATATAATTGTATTCACTTGTGTATTACAAAGGCAGGCATATCACAGATGCCCAAAAATGTTAAAGAAAAAAATACTATAGGGTTAAGGAGGAATTTATGTTTTGGTTGTGATACATGAAAAACATCCCAACTTACTTTCCTAATATGACCTCAAAACTCAGATCTTAGCACAGAGTTTTCATCTTTTCTCCTGCCCATTCATTAACTTAAGTCTTATCCGCAAACCACAACAATTCTTGTCTCTTACATTTTTTATCCTCAGGTATAATCAAGAAACAAAGTTCATAAGTGTCAATGCTTAGTGAATAATAATGAGCTCCTATTTTCACAAACATAAACATTGTATTTGAACCACTAATATATGTAACATGTTCTCCTAAGCATTTCCACACATATTTTTTGTTTGATTCTTATAATAACCTGCATTTATATAAAATATTCCTGCCTATTTTTTCAGTTGAAGATATTGAGGCTCTGAGAAACTGCTTTCCTGAACTTCACACAGACAGGAAATCAAAAGCTTTAATTCAATCAAACCTTATAATTTATACCCCCAGATAGTACTATCTTGATGACATTTTAGCTTTCGCATACATTCAAGATTGCATCTGTTTCCAAAATGTAGCAATAGGCTTTCCATTTTCTCCATTATTCCATATTCTCCATATATGTGAAATCCATATATTCAGGTCCTAACTATTAGCTCCTAGAGTTCCATGGAGAATTTATAACAAGAATCATGCAAGTGACAAGAAAATTTGTTTAATTCTGATATGCAAAACAAGATAATGAAGTCAACACAAAAAATGAAGTTCTTGATAACTGCCTGTAGGAATAATGATAAAGCTTATTTTCAAGGGCAGTGGTTGTTACATTTGATGTATGAATATTAATAAGCAGAAATTGTTCTGAGCAAAGTACCTTGATGCACATTAGTCATGAGAAATAATACATGTGATATAAAAAGCAAATGTTAAGACTACACCAAGAATATCAAGTAAAAAGTTTCAATGAGTCTGTAACATGACCAGACATCTGTATTTTTATAAAACTCCATGGTGACGTTTATTTGTATCTCCATTTAAAAACCCTTGACCTCGATGGGGTGCCAGGATGGCTCAGTCAGTTAAGCCTCTGACTCTTGACTTTGGCTCAGGTCGTGATCTCACAGTTCATAAGATTGAGTTCTGCAAAGGACTCTACACTGACAGTGTGGTGCCTGCTTGGGATTCTCTCTCTCCCTCTCTCTCTGTCCCTCTCCTACTAATGCCTCTCTCTCTCTCTCTCTCTCTCTCTCTCTTAAAATAAATAAATAAACATTAAAAAAAACTTTGGCCTAGATGATGCTTGATTAAAATTAAAAAATAAAGAAAATTAAAATTTCAAGTTGTAAAAGAAACACCCTGTAACTTTAAGGAAGAAAATCTAGTGAAGGAGGAAGACAAAGAGAGGCACAGTTATACAATATGAAACTAATCTTGGGGCACCTGGGTGGCTCAGTTGGTTAAGCCTCCGACTTTGGCTCAGGTCAGATCTCACATTCGTGGGTTCGAGCCCCACTTCAGGCTCTGTGCTGACAGCTAGCTCAGAGCCTGGAGCCTGCTTCTGGTTCTGTGTCTCCTTCTCTCTCTGCCCCTCCCCCTCTCATGCTCTGTCTCTCTCTGTATCAAAAATAAATAAAACATTAAAAAAATTATAAAAATAATATGAAACTAATCTATTATTTACATGGTGCTCTGGAACCATGGGTGGAGGGAGTGTAGTTCTGCCAGAAGGAACAGAGGAGACTGCAGAGTGTTCTCCACAAATGGCTAATTCTCTTGCTCTCCAGTCCCCTCTGAGGGTTTACCTATGGGAGTTTTCTTTTCTTTTTCTTCCAAATATATCCTGCTAAGCTGAACTCTGTAGAGGTTTCTGGGCCCCTGGGAAAACATCAAGGAAAGCTGGATTCTTAGGTCAGGATAAATCAGTGTGTCTATATATCAGTGAAACTCTAGTAACTGTGCCAGCTCTAGTTCCTTTTTATTCTGATTGTGGTATCACGACATTCCGCCCGCTTGCTGGTAAGCTTCTTGATATTCACAGATGTCATTCCCTTTTTGTCAACTCAGGCAAGCTATGCCCTTATTATCTGAGTGAATGTGTTTTCCCAGACCTTAGGATGGATGCCAGTAAACCAACTTTCTAAAAAGTTCGACAATGTATGTAAATGCCTTGGTGGAAGTTCATGGTCCTGCCAACCATGGGAATCAACTTGTCAATAGATGCAAATCACAAGAAATTCAAAGCAAAGAGCATTGCCCTGGATCTTGGTGATGTGGTTTGCTGTTGTCATAGGTATTTCCTTATGTGATAGTATAAATTGCTTTTGGGTGTGCGAATGTGAGCCTACTAAGTTTCTGGTGGGCATTAGAGAAAAAATGGTGACCACTAGCAGTCTTTCTTCATAGACTGTCCTACCTCTGCATGCTTCTGGTTAGATTGAAATCCTTGCTTTACATTTCTCCCATGATAAACAAGAAAACAATCTTATGATTCTAACAAAAATAGTATCTATGAGTTTATGGCTCTTAAGTAATCTTTTAGGGGAAAGTTTTGCCATATGTTTTATTTAATTGAAAGATACAACCCTCCAAAATGAGATTATAATTTTTAATTCATTCAGTGTTTGACAGTGCATATCAAAATGTTATCTGCTAACATGGGATTCTTTGCAGCTAAAGAGATGAGGCAAAGCAGCACTGTCATCTGTGGGAGCACAGTATGTGCTGAGTTATTGTTAATCCTTGACCAAAAATTTGAGGATTAACTTGTGTTCAGTAGACAGTTAGGACTAAAACTAAGCAACACAACAAAAGCATCATTCCAAGCTGAAAGAATTGTGGATGCTGCTCAGATTTTATAATATTAAAATTGTCTAATTCTGTCCTAAGTTCACCTACCTAAAAGAAAAGAATCTATACTATTATATAGAAATATGTATCTTTTAAACAAGTGACTGCTGCCCATTGTTCACTGCAATCCTTCATTTCAGATCATCCTTTAAAGAAATAGTATGACACATGAAGCTCTAAACACAGGAAGTATGAGGGGCTAATAATACCCAGCTGTAGGATAGAGGGTTTAAGTGGGGGAGAAAGGTGGGAAAGAGGCTGATAATACTCATTGCCTGACTAGGGAAAGGGCAGCGTCAGTCAAAGAATTTGACTTTGGAGTACACTTCTGAGTTTTCTTAAGTGAATACATCCTGATCAAATTAATGGTGGAGTAAGGCAACTCTGACACATGGTATAAAGGCATTTTGTAACAGTTGTGTACAAATGTGGTCTGCACCCTTTAAAAAGTTTTTATTTAAATTCCAGTTAGTTAACATACACTGTAATATTAATTTCAGGTGTACAGTATAGTGATTCAACACTTCCATGCAACACCCAGTACTCATCCCAACAAGTGCACTCCTTAATCCCCCTCGCCTATTTAATCCCCCACCCCCACCTTTCCCTCTGGTAACCATCGGTTTGTTAAGAGTCGGTTTCTTGGTTTGCTTTTCTTTTTCCCCTATGCTTATTTGTTTTGTTTCTTAAATTCCACATATAAGTGAAATCATATGGTAGATGTCTACTTCTGACTTTTTGCTTAGCAAAATATTCTCTAGCTCCATCCACATTGTTGCAAATGGCAAGATTTCATCCCTTATTATGGCTGAGCAATATTATATATAATATGTATACACACACATATATACACACACATACATATGCATACATGTATATATGTATATATATGCCTTCTAAGCTTGATGTAATAACTATTCGCTTAACTTCTTTTTAAATATTTTCCTTATTGTTAATTGCATTCAGAAATTATCCTGTATCCTCTGTTAAGCATCCTTTTATTCCCTGTTTTATTTCAAAGCTTTATTGCTGTGGATTCAATTATCATTAAACTGCTATAGGCAATCTAGAGGTACACCAACGTGAGCAAGAACTGCAACCCAGGAAAAGCAACTCAGGAGCTCAAGAATTGTGAACCCAGAAGTAGCAGTTCAGAAACATACCATGATTACATTGCAGTATATCAATTGTGAGTCTACAAGTAAGAGAAACGGTAAAGTATTCCATTGCATACATATATACCACATCTTTATCCATTCATCAGTTGGTGGATATTTGGGCTCTTTCCTTAACCTGGCTATTGTGGATATTACTGCTATAAACATCAGGGTGCATGTACGCATTTAAAGCAAAGTAAGAGCAATTCCATATGTATAGGACTTTCACAATATCCAAGAGAAATTGTTTTTGTAAAAGCTTATATTGACAGGAACACTGACTTTAATCTGCTTTTACTCTTATCTGCTGGCAGGGCATATCTGACTGCCCTAGTCTGTCCACACTGGAATGACTTATCAAGTCTTCAAACCCTGTTTCACTACATCCTATTTATATACTGGTAGATATTTCTAGAACCTGGCATGGGAGATGATGGACTACAGAATTGATATCCATCTTTTGTTCTCCATCTTCTGCATGAGTGAATGAAAGGTGAGTTCAAAAAGTAGCATAACAGATTAATTCTAGAGTCATAAAGAAACTCTTCATATGATGTAGAAGTAACTGTTCTTTCTCTGTAGACACAGCATAACCTTAGATTTGCTATGATGCATGACTGAGATGCATAGACTAAGCAGTAGGGTGAGGGAGACAGAACAAGATTTTATTGGTGAAGAAGGAGAAAAGAAGGTTGAAAGTTGATATCAACAGACCCTAAGAAATAGGGAACCGTTGTTTGGCATTTTTGACAGAAAACCTTCTGGGTAGCAAAAGAGGGAGGTAGTTTGTGTTTGGTCAGGTTAGAACATGGGAGATTGACAGATGTACAACTTTCTCTGTGATAAGAGGTCTCAGCCAAAGATTTAAGATGACTAGTAAATAGAACATCCAGAAGAGTCAAACATGTCAGTCCCTTAGGGAACAGAATGAGAACATAGGGATCAGGAATTGCTGGACTCAGGAACTAGGGAAATGTATTTATGACTTTTGCTGGAGGCCCTGGTTCCATGTTTCCTTCTGAGCTTCTCAGTTATAATGTAGGACAAGGCACACTTTAGAACAGAAGGATGTTTAATATGAACTCTCAGATTCCAAACACTGAATTAAATTTCCAACTTCCTCTGCCAGGAAAGAGGTCCACACATTGTCGGGTCTAGCTAGTCAGTTGACTCGGGTTCCTGATCCTGAGGGAGGGAGGGAGAGAGAAATAGGGCAGGAGGGAGACGCAGAGAGTGGAGACAACACACGGTTTCTGATCAAGCCTCTTCTTCTTTATTGAGAAAACACGGTATCTTATAAAGGTTTGGTGGCGGGAAAACAAGGCAGCTGACCTAGGTCGGTTGCTAGGAAACAGGGTTAAGGGATTAAGGCAGGAGTAAAAGAGGAAACAAACTAAGGTTTTTAGCACAGCACTGAAGGGCTGATACCACCCTGCCTGTAGGCAATTGATCTTTGTTCTTCTGGCTTCTCCTGACAGGGAAAGGCACTCCCCTGCCTATTTTTGTAACTCCCCTCAGGGAGTGACATTTCCCACTAGTAAATGGCCAAGCAGCTGAATCTTTGCAGCTTCCCACAACACATATCAGTGCAGACAGTTGAACATTTAGAAGAAAAGTCAAAATCTTTGCAGGGAAATTCTCACCCTGGGCCATGCAAATACTAGGGTTAGATTTTAAGAGATGGGAGATTAGGCATTTCTGAGAAGAAGGGTAAGTTCTTCGTATTTTCTGCATATTTTTGAAGAAGAGATAACTAGAGAAATGATAAGGTTAGAATGTAGTCATTATAAACATGTAATAATATTGCTCTGTATTTTATACTCATCCTTGGACCTTGACAGATGAAAATAAAAGGTTTACAGATCAAACAAAAAAAATAAAAGAAAATATTATTTAATAATTATTGATTGCAGGAAAAGAGAATGTTTGTCCATGTTTGGAAGGAAAAGATAAGCAAAAGAAAAGATTTGTTTAAATAACTGCCTACAATTGAATTTCAAAGCAAAATGACCACTGAGTAAGAAAATTATAAGAAACTCTTAAAATGGGTTAATTAATTCAATGAAACCATTACTTTTTTATAATTTAGTAGAAAAATATAACTAACTTTATTTTTTTTCAATTTGTAATTTTCATTTCTATTGGGAAAATTTTTTTATTTTTGAAAGCTTTATTTTTAAATTAAAAAAAATAGTTTATTGTCAAATTGGTTTCCATACAACACCCAGTGCTCTTCCCCACAAGTACACTCCTCCATCACCACCACTTCTTTCCCCCCTCCCCCTTCCCCTTTAACCCTCAGTGGGTTTTCAGTATTCAATAGTCTCTCAAGTTTTGCGTCCCTCTCTCTCCACAACTTTCCTTCCCTCTTCCCCTCCCCATGGTCCTTCATTAGGGGTCTCCTGTTCTCCTGTTAGACCTGAGTGCAAACAAATGGTATCTGTCCTTCTCTGCCTGACTTATTTTGCTTAGCATGACACCCTCGAGGTCCATTCACTTTCCTACAAATGGCCAGATTTCATTCTTTCTCATTGCCATGTAGCACTCCATTGTATATATATACCACATCTTCTTGATCCACTCATCAGTTGATGGACATTTAGGCTCTTTCCATGTTTTGACTATTGTTGACAGTGCTGCTATGAACATTGGGGTACATGTGCTTCTATGCATCAGCACTTCTGTATCCCTTGGGTAAATCCCTAGCAGAGCTATTGCTGGGTCATAAGGGAGTTCTATGGATAGTTTTTTGAGGAACCTCCACACTATTTTCCAGAGTGGCTGCACCAGTTTACATTCCCACCAACAGTGTA
>NC_043710.1:51346758-51348352 GCF_006229205.1 Suricata suricatta
AGCAAGCAGCCCAAGCCAATCTTGCCAATGACATCACTGGTGAGGATGCTTGAGTAGTGCAATGGACGACATATAGCAACGAATCTGTCAAAGGCCATGGCCAACAGCACTCAAGACTCCAAGAACATGAAGGTATGGATGAAGAAGAGCTGAGCAAAACAAGCTCCTAGTTTGATTTCCTGGGCTTCCCACCATAACAAAGCCAGTATTGTGGGGAGTGTAGACATGGACATGCCCAAGTCAATTACTGCCAGGATGGACAGCAAGATAATACATGGGCTGGTGGAGTGAAGACTGATTCCAGATAACAGAGAGGATGGTGATGTTGCCTGTAAATCCCAGCAGGTATGCGAGACAAATGGAATTGAGAGCCAAACATGAACAGACTGCAGCCCATGGAAACCCCCTAAGAGAAAGATGGGTTCCATAGCATCACTGTTGTTCCAGACCACCATGGCGGCCTTCAGAAGCCTTTTGGGTAAGAGAAATGCTGAAAAAGTAGCAGGCTATTCAGATGGGTGAATAAATTCTACCATATTCGTGTAAAAGCAATCTTCACTGTTTTTCAAATGACTTACACAAATGTAGTATGAAGAAAGACATCCCAGGCATCTGAATCACAGTTCAGGAACAGTTTACAAAATATGAAATCTGGTCACAACTGTAGACAGGGACATGTGAGTTTTGTTAGGATGCTATTGGGTTTATACCACAGCCTCGAAAAAATTTAATGTACATGCAAAACAGAGAAATGTAAAGCCTTAGATAAATTGTGCACATTAATACAAAAAATATAAGTGAAAATCAAGAAGCTGTATTGATCTCCTTCAACTCAGCCTGCATACCACTTCTCAATCTTTAGTTTTATTCTTGAGGGTTTAATCTCATTGTCTTTAATATATTTTTTCTAAAAATTAACATATATGTTCTATGAAAGTTCAGCACGATGAGAAAGGAAAAGGTCATTATGTGTAATTTTAACACATTGATACCCTTTAGCTTATTGAAATTTTGCAAAACACGGAAGCTCCAGCTACAACAGAAGCCAGGACTGATTTGTTAAATCATCAGGAAGAAAGAGAATCTGAGTATAGGTCACACATGGGCCTCTAAAATCTCTTTAAATATGTGTTTTCACTCATTAAAACGAAGAGCAAAGGACAAAATATTAGTGGCATATTTTACTACTAATAATAATAATGATTTATGATAATTTTATTTCTTTACCATTCTTCATAATGGCTCTCAGTTTTAAAAAAGGTGCTTATACTTATGAACACATTTCTCAGATAAATCAAATGATTTAACTGATCAGTTCTTTCATCTACATATCAAACAATTTCTAATTTCTAATCACTTGTTTCTTTTTCCAGGAACCTGACAAGTCTTGCATAAGTGATCTCAAAGCACACAGTGGACATTCTTCAACCCTTGTACTTTCATATTAATAATTGTAGGATTAAATGTAAATCATAATTTTTGGCTCACACTTTTATTTATATTTCCCAATACTTAATGATGATAATTTTTTAGGCTTTTCTATTTGTCATCCTACTGAGACAAATATATACCAATCCCCAAATGAATTTTTTAT
>NC_043710.1:51348452-51350204 GCF_006229205.1 Suricata suricatta
GCAACTATCTTTTCCCATTCTGTTGGTTGCCTCTTAGTTTTCTTGATTGTTTCCTTTGCTTGCAGAAGCTTTTTATCTTGATGAGGTCCCAATAGTTAATTTTTGCTTTCATTTCCCTTGCCTTTGGGGATGTGTCGAGTAGGAAATTGCTGCAGTGGAGGTCAAGGAGGTTGTTTCCTACTTTCTCCATGAGGGTATTGATGGTTTCCAGTCTCACATTCAGGTCCTTCAGCCATTTTGAGTTAATTTTTGTATATCGTGTAAGAAAGTGGTCTAATTTCATTCTTCTGCATGTTGTTGTCCAGTTCTCCCAGCACCACCTGCTAAAGAGGCAGTCTTTTTTCCATCAGATACTTTTTCCTGCTTTGTCAAAAATTAATTGGCCGTACATTTGTGGGTCCAATTCTGGGTTCTCTATTCTATTCCATTGGTCTATGTGTCTGTTTTTGTGCCAATCCCATACAGTCTTGATGACATAACTAACTTTAAAGAAGCCTAAGAAGATAATTCACAGAAGAATGCAGATAATCATTAATGTGAAAGAATGATTTATCTAACTGATAAACAAATAAAAACAGGTTTTTTCTGAGGGAAGAGTAAATGCTATTACTAAAATACCACTTAGTAATATCTAGAGACAATTTCTTTTTTTTTTAATTTTTTATGTTTATTTATTATTGAGACAGAGAGAGACAGAGCATGAGCAGGGGAAAGACAGAGAGCGAAGGATACACAGAATCTGAAACAGGCTCCAGGCTCTGAGCTGTCAGCACAGAGCCCAATGCGGGGCTCACACTCACAAATTGTGAGATCATGACCTGAGCTGAAGTCGGATGCTTAACCCACTGGGCCATTCAGACGACCTGAGACAATTTCATATAAAATTTAGACACGTGCTGGGGTGCCTGGGTGGCTCCCTTGGTTAAGCGTCCAGCTTCCATCTTCGGCTCAGGTCATGATCTCATGGTTTGTGGGTTTGAGCCCCACATCAGGATCTGTGTTGACAGTTAGCTCAGAACCTGGAGCCTGCTTTGGATTCTGTGTCTCCCTCTCTCTCTGACCCTCCCCTGCTCATGCTGTCTCTCTATGTCTCTCAAAAATAAAAACACACACACATTTTGACACATGTTAATATTAGAAAGACATGTGAATTTCTGGCTATTCTAGTTAGCAGTTGTGTGACCTTGAACAAATAAGTAGACACTCCTGTGTTTTAGTTACTTTGTTTTTATATGGTTACTACAGTAACTAAATAAGATAATGTGAATATACTTAACAGAGGCACCAGTGAAATATTACTCAAGAAATGATAGTTTAATTTTAAATATTATTTTTAAATTGTATTGGGATATATATATATATATATATATATATATATATATATAGTATATATTAAATGGTATATTATTTGATTCAGTGTACCCCTTTTGGAAAATCCATGCTGGAATATTTCATGTGGAAAACCTTAAAATATGATTAAAAATGAATTTACATTAAGATATTCATGCAATGTTAGGTGCTAAAAATAGTGGCCTGGAAGACTATTAAAGAATGTAGAGATACTACATTACATAAAATGAAAGAAGATATAATAACATTTATACAATTAGATCAACCACTATATAGAAAAATAAACATACACTGGTAAATAATATAGAGGTCAAAATAATGAATATAAAGCAGCATATCTTCTCTGATTATCTGTTCCAGTTGGGTAAAGCCTTGGAACACCAAAGAATTTATATTCTAGTA
>NC_043710.1:51350304-51360870 GCF_006229205.1 Suricata suricatta
TATATATATATATATATATATATATATATATATATGCACACACAATGGAGTATTACATGGAAATGAGAAAGAATGAAATATGGCCATTTGTAGGAAAGTGGATGGACCTTGAGGGTATCATGCTAAGTGAAATAGGTCAGGTGGAGAAGGACAGAAACCATATGTTTGCACTCATAGATCTAACAGGAGAACAGGAGACACCTAATGGAGGACCATTGGGAGAGAAAGAGGGAAGGAGAGTTGGGGAGAGAGAGGGATGCAAAACTTGAGAGACTATTGAATACTGAAAATGAACTGAGAATTGAAGGGAAAGGGGGAGGGGGGAAAAGAGGTGGTGGTGATGGAGGAGGGCACTTGTGGGGAAGAGCACTGGGTGTTGAATGGAAACCAATTTGACAATAAACTAATTTATAAAAAAGAAATCATAAAAAAATAAATTTTACTAAGGATTCTGATTCACCTAAAAAGACTTGTGTGTTCTTACCTTAACAAACATCTCCTAGTCCTAATCTGTTGCTGCCAGATTGAGAAACAAGTTAATTTATTCCAAGCTGCTGACTAATGGATTCTGAGACTTGTGGGAACTTCATTGGATTTCACGTTTAAAGGCTCTTGTGCTATCTTGGAAGGAGCTATGTGGCCTCTGTCTGCATGTCTTCATGAAGAGTCCTTCGTAACATTAGGCTACTCTTTTTCTGGGTAAACAGCATATTATATTGGGTTTTCTGAATTCTGTATTTAGACAAACGTCACACCAGACATTTGAATCTATATCCTACTTCATGTGTTGGTTCATTCATTCATTCATTCATTCACGCATGTATGTATTCATTTTATTATTCCTTTAACTTACCTTTGTTTTGTGTTTATTGTATGTCTTAAATCATTCTAATTGCTAGGGATAAACCCATGGACCAAACCATCACAAAATGGTTGGCTTTGGGGAGCTTGCATTCTGTTATATTCTTTTTACAAAGTCACGTTCATGGGTTCAAAATAATCGTTGCCAAAACTGTAGCTTGAAGTGGAATGATCCGCCCAACATGTAAGAATCAGTGGGATGATAGCCAAGGCAAATATGTACTTTCAAAACTATTTTTTATGAATAGCAGCTGTACTTTCTCACTGACTGTCTCTCTGTATTCAGGCCCATGGCATAAGCAGTGTCATCATAATTGAATTATATATGCTATTTCTCTCTACGTGATGCATGCTGGCCTCTGCCTATCCCTTCATTCACTTTTCTTCTCTCAGTCTACATTTGACTCCAAAATACTCCATCCTCAAATACAAGCGCTCTCATCCTAGACCCATAATCTATTTCTAGTTTTCCTCCACTGACTTTGTTGTACAAGCTCTCACACCAATCTATGAATAGTCACTTTTTGGGATACTCCTGAGGGCTTTTTGTCAATTCAAAAATAATATTTCCCAAAGACCAAGCATTGGCTTTTTGCATCATCAAACTCATCATATTGCTTTATGTTAATTTTTCTTCAGAAATTTTAAAAGAGAAACTAAAGTATAACACAGAGTTTTGGTCCTACAACTAATGAATTAATGACTTTTAACATTGCAACTAATTTCAAATAAAATGCTTAACAAAAATATATGTAGAATTACAGTGGAAATGATTTCAACACTCCCTCAACACAGATTTTCTCTTATTTTTCCAGAGTCAAATGTATCATTTATGTCTGACACACAATACAGAAATTTTTAATTTTACAACCAGTCACAGTATTTTAGTTAGATCATTTGTTATTTATTTATATAGATTAAAATATTTTGTTTTGTTTTAAAACGTTTATTTTATTTTTATATTCATATGTTAATAGATATTCATATTATTTTTTAAATTAGAAAATATACTGCATTTCCTGGCATTTATCTTTTGGGATTTATTTATTCCTTGCATTTATGTTACCCAAAAAATACAGAAATGCTGATGCATAGGGGCACATACACCCCAATGTTCATAGCAGCACTTTCTACAATAGCTAAATCATGGAAAGAGCCTAAATGTCCATCACCTGATGAATGGATAAAGAAGATGTGGTATATATACACAATGGAGTACTATATGGCAATGAGAAAGAATGAAATCTGGTCATTTGTAGCAAAGTGGATGTACCTCAAGGGTGTCATGCTAAGTGAAATAAGTCAGGTGGAGAAGGACAGATACCATATGTTTGCACTCATAGGTCTAACAGAAGAAACCTAACAGAGGGCCATAGGGAGGGGAAGGGGGAAAAAGGGTTGGGAAGAGAGAGGGACACAAACCATGAGAGACTACTGAATACTGAAATCTAACCGAGGGCTGAAGGGGGAGGGGGAGAGGGAAAGGGATGATAGTCATGGAGGCGGGCACTTGTGCGGAAAAGCACTGGGTGTTGTATGGAAACCAATATGGCAATAAACTATTTAAAATAATAAAAATAAACATTTAAAAATATTTTTTAAAAAAGATAGTTTATCCACGTTTTAGAATTTGAGGTAAAATTATTGAGTAGTAGAATTGTAATTAATTTGAACATATTTCTATTTTCTTGATATTTGTTTATGATCACTTTTTTAAAATTTCACATTTTCCAATACTTTCCTTTTTCCTAACTTGCTTGCTTTCTTATTTTAACTTTGTTTCCCAAAAATAGTTAAGTATTAGTTTTGTATTTATAGTAATTTTTAACTATCCTACTCTGAAGAAAGCAAAAATTTTAGCCCTCTTTTGATTCTTCCTATTCTTCTTGTATAAATATCTTTAACTTTAGAATTGTCTGGAATTGTGTTTCCAGGCTTAAAAAGCCTTCTTAAATGGCCATTTTTACTTCACCATATGTATTTTTAGTGATTTCTTTCTGCAATAAATCTTCATGAATATCTTCTAGCTCTGAGATTCACAGTTCTTAATGGAGAATATTTACTTTTCCCATTAGCTACAATCCTATCTAATCTTGAAATATTTAATTATACTTTTATGTCTAAATACATCCTCATTTTCCCTCATATTTGAATAATGAATAAAAATTTATAGAATTTTGGAACCAAGTTATATTCTACCAGCCTTCTGAATTTATTGTTCAACCTTTTGTTTTCCTATTGCTAATGCTATTAATGGAACCTATGCCAATCATTTTTCCACAGGAATATTTTTGCTTTGGAATCACCTTAATTTTAATGTTCTGAATTTTCATTGTGAGTCTAGATTTATAAGTTTTTTAAAAAGTCATGTTCAGTATTGTTAGTCCTTATTTTCTTATATGATATACACTATATATATATGTGTGTGTCTGTGTTATATATATATGTATATATATATAACTTTTAGATACTTCTATATCTATTGCTTTTAAAACTTTCTTTAAAAAATTTGTGTGTATGTGTATATCTATATCTATATGTATCTATCTATATATCTGTGTGTGTGTGTGTGTGTGTGTGTGTGTGTAACTTCTAGATACTTCTATATCTATTACTTTTAAAACTTTCTTTAAAATGTTCTCTTAATGTTTATTTATTTTTGAGAGGGAGAGAGAGAGACAGAGCCCAAGTGGAGGAGGGGCACAGATAGAGAGAGGCACAGAATCTGAAGCGGGCTCCAGGCTCTAAGCTGTCAGCCCACAGCCTGACAGGGGGCTCAAATCCACTGACTGCGAGGTCATGACCTGAGCTGAAGTCACATATTTAACCAACTGAGCCAATCTGGTGTCCCAAAACTTTATTTCTTTTCCCCATTTACACGCATATTCTTCTGTAAATACTTTCAAATAAAGTTTGAATGCCATATATTTATTCCATGTATTTTAACTTTTCTTTCCTTCCATCATGTATTTATTTTTCTATAGACCTAAAAATATATCCATCTACTCTTAAAACCACAACTTTTTAGTTTTAGCAGTTTCCATTCTATTTTAGTTCCTTAATATAATCATTCTCAACACTTAGATTTCCTGTTTGATCTTCCTAATAATAATAAAAATCCTGTTCTTTCTTCATGATTATAATTTTCTTTCCTTCTCTCTCATCTCTTTTTTCTTAAATTTTATTCATTTATTTTGAGGGGGAGAGAGAGAGTGAAAGAGCAAGTGAGAGAGGGGCAGAGGGGGGAGAGAGAGAGAGAGAGAGAGAAAGAGAGAGAGAGAGAGAGAGAGAGAGAGAGAGAGAGAGAGAGAGAGAATCCCAAGCAGGCTCTGCATCGATGAAGTGGGTCTTGAACTCATGAACCTGGAGATCATGACCTGAGCTGAAATCAAGAGTCAGATGCTTAATTGACTAAGGCACCAGGGTGACCCTCTCCTTCTTTTCTCTTTAAGGCTCCTAACTCCTAACTTCATATATTTAAAACCCCTGAAGTGGTTGATTTGAGGGTTGTTTTTTTTTTTTTTGAGACAGAGAGGAAGCACACATGTACAAGTGGGGGAGAAAAGCAGAGGGAGAGAGAGAATCTTAAGTAGGCTCAATGCTCAGCACAGTCTGATGTGGGGCTCGATTCCATGACCCTGAGTTCATGACCTGAGCTGAATTCAAGATTCAGATGCTGAATTCTCCAAGTCACCAAGGCACCTCTGAAGTGGTTTATTTTTAATTCTATTTCACATATATTGTTAGCTTTTTAAAAATGTTGTTAATAACCTTTGGACATTTGGTGACTATTTACTATGAGTTTTTCTTTGCCATAGTGATTTCTTGGTAGGCTCTTCAAAGACCCTGACTAAGCAGTGTTTGCAGGTCGGATTTATTAGAAAGCACATCCTGAGATGGAGAATTTCATGGAGTCAGAATAATGTCCCCTTAAAGATGTCATCATCCTAATCTTCAGAATTCATGAATATGTTAAATTTCATGGCAAAGAGGAACTAAAGTTGCACATGGGATTAAGGTTGTTTAAGATAGTGAGTGTGTCCTGGACTATCAAAGTAGAGCCAGTATTAGCAGACAATAGAAATAGAAGACAGAGTCAGAGAAGGAGACATGATGACTCAATTGCATTATTACTTACACATTTCTTTTTTTCTAAGTTTTCATTTAAATCTCAGTTCATTAGCATACAATGTAATATCAGTTTCAGGTAAAGGATTTAGTGATTCATCACTTACATAAAATAGCCAGTGCTCATCACAAAAAATGCCCTCCTTAATCCTCATCACCTATTTAGCCCATCCCCCCACCTCCCTTCTAGTAATTATCACTTTGTTCTCTATAGTAGAGTCTGTTTTATGGTTTGCCTCTCTCTATTTTCCCCCCTCTATGTTCTTCTGTTATGTTTCTTAAATTCTACATATGAGTGAAATCATATGGTGTTTGTCTTTCTCTGATTGACTTATTTTGCTTAGCATAATACATTCTAGCTCCATTCATGTTTTTGCAAATGGCAAGATTTCATTCTTTTGATTGCCACATAATACTCCAGTGTGTGTGTGTGTGTGTGTGTGTGTGTGTGTGTGTGTGTACCATATCTTGTTTATCCATTCATCAGTTGATGGACATCTGGACTCTTTCCATAATTTGGCTATTGTTGATAATTCTGCTATAAACATCAGGGTGAATTTATACAATTAAAGCAAGTAAGACCTAGATCATATGTGTAAGTCTTAAGCCGTCATTACACTGGCTCTGAAAGGGGAGAAGAGAACCATGAATTAAGGAACTGGGACAGCCTATAGGAGCTGGAAAAAGCAAGAAGACATGTTCTCCCCTAGTGTGTCTAGAAAAGAATGCAGACTTGCTGAACACTTGAGTTTAGCTCAGTGAGATATGTATACATCAGCTTTCCAGCAAACTGAACGGCAAGATGATAAATTTATGATGATTTATGGCACCCCATTTTTGATAATGTATCACAGCATTAGACAATTTATATAGCTGTGTTCCCAAGATCAGCACCTGGGTGAGATGGATGAAGAGAGAGGCAGAAAATGATTTATAATGAAATGGCAATGAAAGTGTCAGCCATATGTTTAATTTTTTTTAATGTTTGTTTATTTTTGAGAGGAAGAAAGAGCATGAGCAGGGTTAGGGTAGACACACACACACACACACACACACACACACACACACACACACATGCACACACAGAATCTGAAGCAGGCTCCAGGCTCTGAGCTGTCAGCTGAGAGTCCAATGCAGGGCTCAAACCCACTGACTGTGAGATCATGACCTGAGCTGAAGTTAGATGCTTAACCGACTAAGCCTCCTAGCCACCCCTTTCAGCCAGCTCTTTATTCAGGAGTCTTTGGAGCTGGAATGGCTCCTTATAGTTGTTCTGATGGGGCTGAATCAGATATGCTTTATGCTGCTTCACCAGTCATTTTGGGGGCTCTCTGGGAGGGGGATTTTATCTTAGGTAAAAAAGGTCCATTAGGCAAAAGAAAAAGCAAAGAGGCGCCTATTCCAGTGGTTTGATGATGAGAATTTCAGATCTGAAAGCGGGTTAAGGATGACATCCTGTAGCACCCACTATAAAACCCAACTAGGGTAGGATTTTTGTGTCGTGGAGACACTACAGTGAAACTCCACCTAATTCTTTAGGAATTTGCTTTCTGTTGCTTTCTGCCTCTGGCTGTGCTGAACCTAAAGACAGAGAAGCATTCACATCCCTTCCTGTCTTTGAAATATAACTATGCCTTGCAGTTGCAGGTATAGGCTAGGCTGCTTATTCTTGTCCTTTAAGAACTGTTCCTATTGATTTTGAGGGTAAATATAAAACCACTTATTTTTAATATCAATTTTAACATATCTAAAGCTTTGTGAGGGGACCGACAATAGTTACATAGACTGCCATCTTGACCATAGAAACTGTCACATTATATTTTTAAAAACATGGGAAACCTATATTTTTAATATATCCTATTTGATAATAGGTCTGAGTAAAGTTATTTTTTAGTTAATATTCATCTATGATAGTTTTCATTGTTAAATTGTTGTATGATCATTAAAGATTTTACACTCCATAAGGTAGAATGAGAGGAATTAATGGTATCTGTATTGTAATGACCCCAGGACATTTTGACACAATGATGCTATTTCAAAATATGATGTTCTGTATTTTTGACTTATTCATTGAAATTGTATCACATATTATTTTATATATTTCATGTACACTTATAAACAAAAGTGTGTACACTATGCATAAATTCCTAATGCACTTTTGTTTTAATGGAGGTATATTATCTTTGAGTGAATATACTCTTCTGTCCACTTAGGTACTTATTCTGTTTTTGCAACCATTCAAAGCTGTATAATAAAAAATACTTTGTGCAAAGCTCATTTTATATTTGAAATAGATAATATAATTGTTTAATATTTCCAATGATCCTCATTTCTTCATTTACAGCCATTTCAAAACTTCTGCCATTACCCATCAGTTGCTAGTAATCCTTTAGCATTTCTTGTTATGCAGGTTGACTGGCAATGAGGTCTGTCTGTTTTCATTTATCTCAGAATGTCTTTATAGGTAACCAAAGAGGAAAAATAAAATTTGAATGGACATATGTAATTGAACTGGTAATCAAATATTTCCTGTATTGAAAATCCTAGGTACAGGTATCTCACTCCACTATATGTGTAAAGAGGACTTAATATCTCACAACACTGTACAAACTCTTCCAAATCATATAAAAAGGAAATCTACTGGGAAATTCTGCATCTGAACTGAATCAGACCAACTCCAGGATTAGATATTTTTACCACTTATCCCTGTGGCCTCTGTGAGATAGGTATGAAAAATTGTCAAGGGGAAAGATTGAGAAGATCAGTCACGGACAAAGGACAATGGGACAGAAAGTTCACAGATGCCAATCCCCATAGCTAAGGATTCAATGAACCTAGAACACATGGTCAGGTCAGTGCATGGAGGTAGTGAGGGCTCAGGTTGAAAATGGGTGTCCTATGCAAGGTTACTATGTTTGAGCTTAGAATATGGATTAAGTACTATTTTATCTGGGAAACAACAATTCGTAGAATTAGGCTGCAAAATATTACTTAGAAGGAGTTAGACTTTATCTATCTTTATATCATATATAAATGATCCTATTTGTCTTTTTTTGCCCCACATTTGTAATATCTTTATATAAATTCTTATCTATGCCATTTTTTTCTTAGGTTTCTGTTTCTCTAAATCATAGTCTAGGAATTTTGCTAGTAATCTCGGAGGATTTAATCCCTGGTCACAATTTATAGTAGAAAATGTAATTAACTCATTTTTCTAAAATTACAAGCAGCTAAAGTCTTAGTATAAAATGACTCTCCTTGGATTCTATTTTTAAAAAAGCAAATAGAGCTGTGCTGCTTGATATTTTCCTTGTGTTTCTATTCCTGTGGAGGAATGAAGCACGAAAGATGAATTTTCTTGAGTATGTACTACAGTCAAGTGAAAGAGGTATGGTCAACCATGGCTGACCACTGCTGGCTTAATATGATATGATATGCATTGTGTGGTCCAATTTCTGAATCTAATGGGGAAAATCTTGCAACTTTTTTCTATTTGCTGAAAATTTTATTTTTTCATTGTATTTTTTGTTCTGTTTTTGTTTTTATTTAATGTTTCCAGTTTGATCTTGCTAATTTTAAATGAAAGTTAGTTTTCCTTAAATATATCTGAAGATCCAACACTTTAAAAATCCATCTAAAAATAAGTATACAGTGGGTTGATAAAGTATAATTTCTGTTTCTGCTGTGGGTTCTAGGGAATGAGTGAAATAGACTTCTGAAACACAATGAATATCTGAGGTGAGCAGTGGGATATTACTGAGAGTTTATTTTCAGACATAAACCCAAGATAGGCATCTGGGTACTTAAAGGCTTGTTCCTGGCCAGCATCCTGTTACTGGATGGTGGCTGTTTCCTGGAGTTTGAGTTCTTAAAGAACACAAAATAAAAAGCACAACTTGTGTTTAAGAAAACACACAACTTTTCTCTCCCTCCATCCCTCTCTCTCTTACTCTCTCTCCTCTCTCTCTCTCTCTCTCTCTCTCTCTCTCTCTCTCTCACACACACACACACACACACACACACACACACACACACACACACACTGATGCAGACACTCCAGCACACATATACCTAATTTTAGAATGGGTTTAGCATTTATTTTATTTTTTACCTGGTTATGGTTCCCCAAGAAATATGGAGCTATATAAAGGATAAAAATGGAGTCTGTGCTACTTCATCCTGATCTTGAACCACTCTGCCTCAAGGGAGAGACCCAGGGAATAAGATTCCCTTATTTCATTATTTGAGCTTATGACTGATTAGGTGTTTCTTCATTGTGTTGAAGACATTGCAAAAGCACCGTTCCCTATGTCCTTTACACAGTTGCAGAAGGCAGGTCTTTCGCCAATCAGACTTTGTTGTTCCAGACAGTTCTGTGCTGCTCAAAAATGCCTTCTTGCAGGTGCATGCTCCCTGAAGACTTCTGGCCAGTCTTTTGTCCACATTCCCAGTTCAGGCAGAAGGAGTGAACTCTGTACATGCTAGTTCTGTAGCAGTGGTGAAATCAGCAAGTTTTCGCAGAGGAACTGATGTGGCATGGAGAGTACATGAAGAAGCTTTCAAATACCACTCGAATCCATCATTCCCTGAGCACTCTAAAATGCAGTGGGCTATGACATGGGATGGTCTTGGGAAAATAGAGACATGAAAGAAACTAGACATAAAGTTTATCATTATCTTTCTTTCTGGGATGTTTCAAGTATAGAGGTATGTGTATAATCCAGCCTGGGTATGCTGCTGGGCAGGCATCCCAGAGTGTCTGTGCTTTTGATTGTGATAATGTGAACTTCTGATATTGTGTTTCTCTCTTTTTGACAGGATATTTGGCTGGATCTTGGCATTTTCTCTATGTCCATAGTGATACAGGAATCATTAGATAATTTCTACATTTCCTAATTATGGAAGTGTCTTGTATATCTGTGCCTGTCACCTTACTTTCTAGCTGACCTATCTCCTTTAGGATTATACCTGCATTTCCATGTGTGCATCCTTAATTTTTTGTGTGTTCATCCTTGATTTTTCATGCGTTCCTCTTCAGACAGGAGCTTTACAAAAGGTACAGGGCATACAAAATTATTCCATACTTAATATCAAGTTCTGTGTCTTATAACTCTGCCACAGGCTTGCTGATGAGCCTTGTGTGTTAACCAGAAATGAGAAATAAACTCTTTGAGACTGGCCCATTCAAATGATTATGGTTCAGCTCATAATAAGAAATATATATTAACAAGTCCTTTCAAATAGCAACCTTTTTCATTTTTACTACATATTGAAACACTAAGCTAATCATAAACATAGTTGAAGCTTCTTTTTCCCCCTCCTTCCAGGAATGGCAACTCCTTCTCTGTCACTTGGGAGGATGTTTTATCCCAACAGGAGCATTTTTCACCCAGCCACATTCTTCCTCGTTGGAATCCCAGGGCTGGAAGAGGCCCATGCCTGGATCTCCCTGCCTTTCTGCTCTGTTTACCTGGTGGCTTTGCTGGGCAATGCCACCATTTTGCTAGTCATCAAGATGGAGCAGGCCCTGCAGAGAGAGCCCATGTTCTACTTTCTGGCCCTCCTTTCAACTATTGA
>NC_043710.1:51360970-51371045 GCF_006229205.1 Suricata suricatta
GGGAAGAGGGAAAGAGAGTTGGGGAGAGAGTGGGATGCCAAACTTAAGACTATTGACTACTGCAAATGAACTGAAGGTTGAAGGGGAAGAGAAAGGGGGGAAAAGAGGTGGTTGTGATGGAGGAGGGCACTTGTGGGGAAGAGCACTGGGTGTTGTATGGAAACCAATTTGACAATAAACTATTAAAAAAAAAAAAGAATGTGTTACCCAGGCGCCATTTTGGTATATATATTTACATGAACTAAGGTTCAGAACTACTAAGAGTATTAAAGAAAAAAGAATTTATTATAGGTGTTAGATGCAACTGTGAGGGAAAAACATACCCCAAAACAAACTTGTCAGACAGATTAGGCCTGCATGAATAAAGTGGTGTTTGCAGAAGTCTAGGTACTTTCCGCTTCTGGGATGGAATCATAAGGGAGTGAGTGTCGAAATTTAAGGGAGATGGTTTGTTATTACTGGCTTCTGCCTCTGTGTTTGCAACTAGAATACGGGTGGTAGACTTGCGATGACTGTTGGTCAGCAGGTCAGTAGCCATGGAGAGCGGTGCATTATGCTGAGGACACAAGGAGAAATTAGAGTCCTCTAGTATCACTGTCTTTCTGTCGCTGACCTAAAACAATATTGACAATAGAATGATGCTGTTTCACATTTGCTCCCATGGCTTATGCATTTCTTATGTGACCAACTCTCAACTGGAAACTTACAGGCATGAGAGTTGTGGGAAATAGAGTGCTAACAAGGCAGTCACAGAGCAGTCACCGAGGCACACTTTATCATCTGGGCTTATCCAAATAAGGAGCATAATTAAGTCCCAGTTAAAATTTCAAGGAATTAAAAACACATTGTTTAAGTGATTCATAGTAAATGAGCCAAGGAATAAGTGAACTCAAAATTCCATCAAGATACTTTTAATCATAGCAAAATGACATCTCATTTTATTGTTCTACAAATTAGCTTAAAAACAAAGGGAGAGTGAGAAAAGTATAGGAGGATAATCAGTTTTAAAAGTTATTAAAATGTAATTCTCTAGTGATGATCGATACTGGTTCAAGAACAAACAGAAAAACCAACTATATAAATGAAAATCAGACTCATACAAATTGAAATTTAATAGGAAGAAAGAAAAAATGCAAAGCAGTTCTGAAGTGATGAGCTCTTAAGTCAATTATGTTATTAAACAGGTTAGGAATAGAAACCAAAAAGTTTTTAAAATTCTTACATCTTACAGCAAAATAAATTGCAAGTAAATTAGAATTAAAAGTAAGATTTAACACACACACATATACATACACCTCAATAACAATATAGATGTTGCAATGTCCATATATAATAAAGCTGTGAAAAAGTCCTAAGTTTCAAAGTGATAAAATCCTGTTATAGGTAATATTATCAGTACTGATCTCATTTAAAAATCTACCTGCCATATGAAAACAAGGTATTAAATATAAATCATTTATAGAAAAGTGTTAATATGTCAAGTGTAATCAAAAATTCATGCTATGAGATTTTTTTTAACAATTATTCATTTTTGAGAGAGAGATAGAGTGCAAGTGGGGGAGGAACAGAGAGAGAGGGAGACAAAGAATATGAAGCAGGTTCCAGGATCCGAGCTGTCAGCACAGAGCCCAATGAGGGGCTTGAACCCATGAACCTTGAGAACATGACCTGAACTGAAGTCAGACATTTAATCGACTGAGCCATCCAGGTGCCCCCATGTTATGAGATTTTTAAGAAGCTGGGCAGATAACTTGGGGAGGGCACAAGGAAACCACAGTAAATAACCACAATAAAAATAAACAAGAACGTGACCTGTTCCGTCAGTAACCTGCTATCTGACAATCCTCCTTGTAAGTGTAGAACCACTAGAAAATCTTTAAATATCCACAAAAAAATTCATAAAGATGTCACAACATAGTTCTGAATTAAAAATAACTAAAATACTATATACATTCAAATGATGAAAAGATAAATAAAATACTAATGAAAAATTCTAGGGCATTTAAAAAGGAGTACTGTATCCCATATGTAGCAATACAGATCTCTAAATTTAATATTAAGTGAAACATTTGCCTATGAAATGATACAGTGCATTACCATTTACATGAATTAAAAAATTATAATCCCAACCCCTACAGAGAAAATTGAATTTAAAATAATCAGTTTAGACTCTAAGAAATATAAGAAAGCATGTGGTGGTCCCTCGAGTCCTGAGAATAAGAAAAAAATGGGAAGTGTTTTGTGGGAGGAGTCCTAGTTCATTTCAACTTAAGTGTCTCATGCGTTTGATTAAGAATAACATTAAAGATGAATGAGCCTTAGTAATAGTAGTTTTTAATTCCATGTTGTGGGAAGAAAGGTATTAGCTATATGTTCTCTTATCTTACTTTTGTTGAACTTAGGGAAAAATAGAACTTTAAAACAGGGGAGACAAAAGCACTGTTACAGGAAGAGTCATTGCTTAGATTGTTCAATCTCACACAAAGTGAAATAATGCAAACAGTTCTTATTCCACAATATGAATTAGTCCTTAAACTTGAATCATTTTGAAGATTATTCAAATCATAGAATAAATAACAGGCCGGGATAAAACGCCTTTGAATATCATTTGATGGCACTAAATTTAGCTGGAGAAAAATCCCTGGAAAGAACACACATTTTCCTTGCTAGATTGAAACGCTTGGTAGACAAAGGCAAGAGTATCTACTTTTTAGCAAAGACATGGAGCACTCGCTCTCGTATCTGTTTGGTCCTTACACCGTAAATGATGGGGTTGAGTGATGGTGGGATAACCAAATAGAGGTTGGCAATGAGAATGTGAATGTAGCGTGGTATGTTGTGGCCAAATCGGTGAGTGAGGAAGGAGAACACTGAGGGGATATAGAAAACACAGATAACGCCAACATGAGACCCACATGTGCTTAGGGCTTTTAACCGAGCATCCTGTGATGGAAGGCGGAAGACAGCTCGGAGTATGTAAACATAGGAGATGCCAATAAGGACCAGGTTCAGAAGAAAGAGAGACACTACAAAGAGCCCATAGATGGCATTGATGCGGATGTTTCCACAGGACAGTTTTGCAATGCCCATGTGCTCACAGTAGGTATGAGCTATTACACGAGCCTGACAAAAGGGTAGGCGGTAGATGAGATAGACTATGGGAAGTGTAAACAAAACTGGACGAAGCACAATGCACATGCTGATGCCCACCAGCACCTGGGATGTCAAGATGGTCTTATAATGGAGCGGAGCACAGATCGCCACATAACGGTCAAAGGCCATGGCCAGCAAGACCTCAGCCTCCATGCCAGTAAAGGCATGGATCAAAAACATCTGGGCCACACAAGCCCCAAAGTTAATCTCATGAGCATCAAACCAGAAGATCCCCAGCATACGGGGCACAGAGGTTGTGGAAAGGGCCAAGTCAATAGTTGAAAGGAGGGCCAGAAAGTAGAACATGGGCTCTCTCTGCAGGGCCTGCTCCATCTTGATGACTAGCAAAATGGTGGCATTGCCCAGCAAAGCCACCAGGTAAACAGAGCAGAAAGGCAGGGAGATCCAGGCATGGGCCCCTTCCAGACCTGGGATTCCAACGAGGAAGAATGTGGCTGGGTGAAAAATGCTCCTGTTTTGGTTTATCATCCTGTAACTGATCAAAGGAGTTGAATATGCTCTTTCTCTAGGGGAAAAATAAGATAGAGGGAGAGGGAGAGATCAGAAGAGAGATCAGAGAGAGAAGGAGATGCTATATCAACTTCTAGCTCAGTGTTTTAGCATAGAGTTGATCTCATGTTTAATACATCATACGTCTGTTTCGAAGGACATATATGAGTCATCTCACAGCCATTTTATAAGACAGGTCATGGTCATATTCAGAGTTTTCATTCTGCCTGCTAATTGAGTTCTAATCCCAAACATGGAGGTTTGCAGCAAGCTCTGCAAAGATTTCTAATAATTAGAGCTTACCATGAACTTTGAAGAATAGGATGTGGTTCCACTCTGGGAAACACTCTGGGGAAGTGACACTGGAAACCCCAAGACTGCAGATGAGATCAAGTTAATATACTACTGAGGCAGTCAGAAACACCTCTAAAAAAAAAAACATTTCAACAATCCATAATGAAAATCAATTCTAGATCCAGGTAATAGGTACTCACACAATTAAAACCTGAATTCTTCTGACTGATATGTAAAAACTCTGACCCAAGCCCAGCAGCCTCTCACAGATAACAAATGAGATAATAAGGGCTGGCCCCTTGGGATGCCTGGCCAGGAGCCAAAGCAACCATTGTTTATGATTTAGGGACTGCACAGAATATCACTTGGGAAAGGGAAATGGAGGGCTCTCTAATGCTATTTCCACACTTTTCTTTCACTCGCCACACCATGTCCAGTGCCCTCAGAGCACTATGAATTTTATCTGTGTTAACTCTGCCCCTGCAATGGAGCCCACTCTTGCCTGGCTACTCCTTCTAGCAGTTGAAGGCACTGGAAATCTGGGTAGAAATCCTCAAATGATTTTGGTACTAAAGAAGGTAATTTTTGTAGCTCTCTGGGACAGTAGTGTCTCAATAGAGAAGAATGTACTTCTGCAATGATCTGAAGGGAATGAGAAAGACTCTTAAGTAATGCCTTCAAATGCTACAGAATGAATCAAACCACTCCGAAGGAGGTAAAGGAACTTACCTTGGAATATATGGGACAGCAGCTGTAACTAAAAAATAAGCAGAATTATCCCTGGTTTTGTCCTGGTCATAGCTTCACGTTCTTACCATTTAATTTTTTTTTCAATATAGAAAACATACCGAGGTAAAAAAAAATTAACAACCAAAAAAATATTAATTTGTATCACAGCCCAAAAAATTATCATTTGTGAGCTCAGTCCAACAGAGAAAGAACAAGTACTACAAGGTGCACTGACGCTTATTTGTCCCTAAAAACATAAACATCCTGGCCAGTTAAGAAACCATTCCCTAGAAAGGTGATGGCTAAGGCCAAGGTGGAGAGTGTCCGTTATTTATTGTGGAGAAACACTAGAAGCCTACTTTCAACAGCAGCCCTTCACTGGCCTTATTCCTTCCTACTGACATAGAAATTTATTTCATCTAACACAAGGAATGGGATGATACTAAATTCATTGGATCTTCCTGAGACTTCTAAAGACAATCGTATCACCTTTGAAACATAACTTTGTTTTTTCCTGCATCTTACAATTGGCCACTTGGTCCAGTTCTCAGCCTGCTCTGCCCATGTATCCCTGCATTTACTGCCATGACTATTCACCAGATCCCAGCAGCTGATTCACCTTTTTCTTCCATAGGAATCAAGACTCACACACAGCATCAAGCAGCCCAGCCCCTATACTCTCTCTGAGTAGTGCATGGAGGGTGCCTTTATGCTAGGCTTCTAGCACCCAAGGGATATTTCTAAGAAAACCTCCCACTTTAATCCCAACTTTACACAGTGATCTGGGATAGAGTCCTCGGAGAGTGCTCACAAACCTCTAGATTCTACTCCCCAAACAGAAAACCCCAAGGAACATAGAAGCACACGGAAATATATATAAATAAAAGTTGAAGAGCAGGGATGAAACACATAGTTATTGTCATTGTTCCTTGACACCTGGGACAACAGATACACTGTATCTCCATGTGAATGTGACTATGTGACCGAGTTCTATGGCTTAGTGACCTTCTATGTATAGAAGAAGCTAGCTAATTTCAGTTCAACTATTTAAACTAGTATAGAAAGCTTTCTATGGATTTAAATTTTACTCTTTCTCTTCACTAAATTTTTACCAACCTCCTCTCATATAACTGCTTGAGTTTCCCCAAGTAGCAGTAAGCACATAGAGCCATGATCCATTTTCCACACCCTTTCCTGTATATGAATTCCTTCCACAACCATAATTTGACCTGTACAGACTACAAATGACTCATTGATGAGTGTCTAAATGTCAATGCTCGAGTCAGAGTGTTGGTGTTCAAGTTCTAGCTATGTCACATACTAGCTGCATGACTTTGGGTGACTTAAGTATCATTTCTGTACCTCAGTTTCTTTAACTATAAAATGAGAATCAAAATAGTGTCTTCCTCTTTGGGTAGATTTGAGATATAAATTAAATGTCTTTGAGGCACTTAGAACAGTGTCCTGTACATAGCTGTACAGGGTAAATGGTCAATTATACTTTGTTCCCCCTTCCCCTTGTCCTGCCCCTCATTTTCTCTCCCCTTCTTCCCCTCCTCCTCCACCTCCTCCTCCTCCTCCTCATCCATTTCCTCATCCTCCTCCCATATCCTTATCCTTATCCTTATTCTTGTTCTTACAATTTCAGCTCACAAGAACAACTCCATAGATACTATTCATGCAGAGCAACTTTAGGAATCACTTACCAATCACTAACTCTGTAGCCATTTTTCTTATGAAATCCTAATATTAAATATTTTCTATTCAAACTTCAGAACTAATCATGTATATATAATGTAGATCTCATTAGAATGTGATTTTTTTGGATTGAAAAAATTATATCTTATGGGGCACCTGGGTGGCTCAGTCTGATTCTTGATTTCAGCTCAGGTCATGATCTCCTGGTTTGTGAGATCAACCCTTGTGTGAGGCTGTGCGTTGACAGCACAGTGCCTGCCCTGGATTCTCTCTCACTCTCTTTCTGCCCCTCCCCCACTCTCATGCATGAACACACATTCTTTCTCAAGAGCCTAAATGCCCATCAACTGATGAATGAATTAAGAAGATGTGGTATATATATACAATTGAATACTACATGGCAATGAGAAAAAAATGAAATCTGGCCATTTGTAGCAAAATGGATGGACCTAGAGAGATTCATGCTAAGCGAAATAAGTCAGGCAGAGAAGGACAGATACCATATGTGGTCACTCATAGGTCTAATTGGAGAAACCTAACAGGAGACCATGGGAATGAAAAAGGGAGGGAAAAGAGTTGGGAAGAGGGAGTGAGACAAATCATGACAGTCTTTTGAATGCTGAGCACAAACTGAGGGCTGAAGAGGGAGGGGGGAAGGGGGGTGATGGTCATAGAGAGGGGCACTTGTGGGGGGGAGCACTGGGTGTTATATGGAAACCAACTTGGTAATAAACTATATAAAAAATTTTTTTTAATTATATCCGTTATCACACAGTTGAAGTTTCTGGGAAGCTCCCTAAAATAGCATTCAAACTTAAGAAACAAATCATTGATGGGGTGCCTGGATGGCTCAGTCAGTTAAGCAACTGATTCTTGATTTTGTTTCAGGTCCTAATATTGCAGTTTGTGAGTTAGAGCCCTGCATGGGGCTCTGTGCTGACAGTGTAGAGCCTGCTTGGGATTCTTTCTCTCCCTCTCTGTTTCTGATCCTCCCCCCAAACAAATAAAGTTTAAAAATAAAAGTAAAAAATATATAGAAAGAAAATAAATCATTAAATACAAAGTATGAGAAGTAATATCTATCATTTGACCTTGCCTATCCTTTCCATCATTCTCTACAAACATTAAAGCTATTTCCTGAAAACGTGCACTTTTTTTTAACCTGTACATATACAATGAAATATTCTCTTGGGCCCAATAAGGTTTTTATGCATAATCAAAATAGATTTTAATGCAAATGCTTGATGACACATTTCTTCCTCTGTGAGTATGAACTAGGACACACCAAATCTTGAGAGCTGCTAAAAGGCATCTTGGATCCATTAAGGCAGATAACTTTAGGATCAAGATTAGATGTAGCATCTCAGCAGCAAATATTAGAACAAACTTGGTCCCCGGTGACACAGTTTATTTATTCAAATAACAATTATAAAAAACCAGACTAACATCTTCATTTTTATAAAGCTAATATGTTCTTTTTAATACTCATTAAAAAGTTTGGACAAAAAATAGTTTAGATTATCTTTTCAGAAACTTACAATGTAAAATATCTCAACAGATATGGATCTAATTACTTTTTTTCCCCTCTGAATGACCTCCTACTGGCCTCAATCTGTAGCTCCAATCTGAACTGATTGCTTTTCTTTTTTTAAAATTTCTTTTAATGTTCATTTATTTTTGAGACAGAGTGCAAGCAGGGTAGGGACAGAGAGGGAGACACAGAATTTGAAGCAGACTCCAGACTCTGAGCCTTCAGCATACAGCCTGATGCAGGGCTCTAACTTACAAATTGTGGGATCATGACCTGAGTCAAAGCCGGATGCTTAACCGACTAAGACACCCAGGCGCCCCTAAACTGCTTGCTTTTTGTGTTCATAGCTGGAATGCCTGCTTTTTTTCATACCTCATGTGTTCCTGGACAACTCCCTAGTTCTCCTGGAACACAGCCCTACATAAATTCCAAAGACAGAATGAATGGAAGGTATGGTCTCAAAATTTTTGTATGACTTAAATATTACTTTGCCTTCAACAATGAGTGATATTTTGGATTTAGTCACTATTGGTTAAATTGTGTCCCCCACTTCCAAATTTAAAAGTTAAAGTCCTAATACCCAGTACCTTAGAATATGACCTCATTTGGGAACAGGTCATTGCAGATGCAATAATTTTAGTTGCAATTGGGTCATACTGGAGTAGGGTGGGTCCCTAATTCTATCTGACTGATGGTCTCATTAAAAAAAAAAAAAAAAAAAAAAAAAAACTCTGTGAGGAAACACATGCTCACCGGGGTGGGACCATGAAATCCAGGCAGAAGGCACATGGAGCACTTTCCAGAGCGCTCCCAAGGAGGCAGCACTGCTGACACCCCAAATCTCAGGCTTCCCGCCTCCATCCAGAACTGTGGGGAAAGAAGTCTCTTGTTGCCTAAGCTGCCCAGACTGTGATGCTTCCTTATACAGCCCTAGCAAACTAATACAGTATCTTAGTAGCAGATGATTTTATAGGCATGTTTACATTTATCATCCATCATCTATATGGTAATCAAGGATTCTGATATCATTGTAATCCCTGTTTCTCATAAGTAACCTCTTGTGTTTTTTTCCCCCTCTTTGAAATCTATTAGTATTATCTCTCTAAATTTCTAAAAACTCATCTTCATTTACTAAAAGAAGTATGCCTTCCTAAGGTATGGATCTATGACATTAAAAGTTGGGAAATTATTTTTTATTTAAAATCTCTTGATTACCTTTTTTTTTCTCTTTCTGTAACTTCTTTTTTGACCATTGGTTATCTAGATGGATCTTTTATGTATACTTTTCTTGATTTCATATTTTAATGATGATTTCCTTCCTTCCTAATATTATGAGATACTTTTTCGAATTTGGGTCCCATACTTATACTGATTTTTTAAAACTATGTGTGGCCACTGAAGAAACACTCCAGAATTCAAAAACTTTTCTCCTGAGTTCTTGAGTTCTGAAGCAAATGGAAGTACTTTTTTTTAATGTTAAACAAATGAAGACAAGGACTTTAACTTCCTAATTGAGAAGCTGGTGACTGAGAATGTTGTTTATGTGTCTTCTACAATGATAACGCAAATCCGCTGAGTCAGGTAGACCTGCTAGCCCCATCGTAGTCTGAGAAGAGGCACCTAAACATGTAGTTTAAGATATAGGGAGGAAGCATAATTATATACATAGCAGGAAGATAAGATACAGCAGGAAGCATTATTAGTGCTCTTTCTAGGCTGCTGGTTTCAAAAAGAAAAGAAACAAACAAATTAACTACACTCATTTTTTGTATTTCTCTAAATATATGTTTTACCTTTATTCTTGTGTATCATAAAATTACATGGAAATAACTTTACCCCTTTAAAGACCTTTCTTGATGCTTTGTTAAGAAAGACCAGATGTAGCTTTCATCCTGGGAATAATTCACCTCGTTACTAAAGTAACACTCCTCCAAGTACACAGCCCGATGTTCTGTTTATTACAAAGTTTCTCTACACTGTCTGTTAAGAGTCAGAACTCTTTGGAGGGTGCCTGGGTGGCTCATTTGGTTAAGTGTCTGACTCTTGATCTCAGCTCAGGTCTTGAACTCAGGGTCATGCGTTCAAGCCCCACGTTGGACTCTGCACTGGGCTTGGAGCCTACTTTAAAAATAAAAAAGCGAATAAGAACTCTTCTCAGTC
>NC_043710.1:51371145-51382896 GCF_006229205.1 Suricata suricatta
TCTCTCTCTCTCTCTCTCTCTCTCTGCCCCTTTCCCACTAAAGCTCTGTCTCTCTCCATCTCAAAAATAAATGAAAATTTAAAAACATTATAAAAATTAGAATGGCATTATGTGGGTAGATTACAAAAGAGCAAATCCTGAGTTCTGCTAAACCCCCTTTTATCATTAAAAACAAGTCTTGTTCTCTTGTCTCTGGTAGATAGTCTTTTTCTGTCCAAAGTAAACATAATATCCTCCCTGAGGTAGCTGTCCTGAAATGGATTGCTGATCTAAGCAATGAAAAACTCCCACCACTTCTTATGGTTTCAGAAAACAATGGTGTCTAATAAGAATAAAATGTGGGTCACCTATGTAGTTTTTCTATTAACCATGTTATGAAAGCTAAAAAAAATGTAAAATTAGTTCAAAAGAATATTTAATCTAACTTAATATTATCCAAAAATTATTTAAACATAAAATCAATATACCTATCAATTAAATATTTGATATCATTTAAATGATCGAATTAAGTCTCTTCATCCAGTATTTAACACTTGAAGCACATCTTTTTTTGTACACTAAATATTCAAGGGATAAAATAAAATGCAAGACAATACATTATGTTGAATTGAAAAATATTTTATATTTATATTAAAATAAATATTAAAATTCATCCCCTCAGTTGAATTTGCCATATGTCCAATGTTCGATAATCATATAAGACTAGTGTATACTGTGTGGGAAAGTACAATTCTACAGCTATAACTGGATTCAAATGCCAGCAGGCTAAAATATACTAAAAATATTAAATATTTTTATAGTAAAATATACTAACTAAAAGAATTGCAAGATTTTGCCACTTTATACACATAGAAACCTGGGGAACATGTGTGATACTAAACTCTGAATACTGGATAAGAGTAGAAGAAATGTGACATAGCATGCAGTTGAACTGCACTGTAAGGATATTAAATAGAGATTCTGGACCCAGTGTATCTGGGAGTGGTTCCAAGAGTAAGATGTTCAACTAAAACGTGTTCTCAAATATGGTCCTCAGTAAAATGAACTGAAATGCCAGAATATGTCTGAAAAATCCATAAGACAAAGTTTCCAAAGATTTCAGGGAACACAGTATGTTAGAGTGTATATATCATGCATACCTGCTCAGTCAGCCCCTAAGTCTACCCCTAGAAAACACTCTGGTCATCACGACTGTGAGAAATGCATTCCTGAGGGGAACTGAGGAAACCAGAAAAAGTTCTGTTTGGGCTATTTTCTGCAGGTCAGGAATGATTTCCTGATTTCAATTTTGAGACAGCTCTGAAACCTGGAGCCCACTGAAATGGGGAACTCTCCCCTTGAAGAAGGACCCTGTTGAGCAGTTGAATGTAATCTGGTCTTCCAGAAAGTCACATGTGATTATATATTATCAAGACTACTCACTGGGAAGAGAAATAGAGAGAATCTTGGTGATTATAAGACACAGGTCCTGAACCGACATTAATATCTAGAGAAGCAAAATGTCACTTGTCAGTGCAGGGGTGTATGAAGGTCGCTACAAGATCAGTTGCACTGAACAGCCACACATGGTAGCCCAGATAAGGAAACAACCTAAGTATCTGTCGACAGATACTTCTATTAGAAGATTTCTAGGTGGTGGGATCTAATGTACAGCATGATGATTACAGTTAATAACATAGTATTCTATTTTTAAAATTTGTTAGAGTAAATCTTAAGTGTTCTCACCACACACACACATGCACACACACACACACACACAAATAAGTCAGTATGTGAGGTTATGGACATATGAATTAACATGGTTGTGTAATCATTTACATTTACATGAGGCTGGGAGATCCCCAAGTAAGTTATAATTCTATATCCTCTAAATAATCTTAAAACAAAGTGAAACAAAGTTATTTCAGGCAAAGAAAAGAAAACGCCTCACTGGGAAGATTGCATTAAGGAAATATTTGTTTATTCTTCAGACATGAGTAAGTTACAGATGAAATTCTGAAGAAGAAAGAAGGAATAAATAACAATAGACGTAGTAAATATTTGGAAACATTTATATGAATATTGACTTTCCAAAACAATAACCCTAATTTTGTAACTTTCAAAATGTATAAGATGTAAATTAACCAGCAATAATATATACCTCAGAAAGTAGAAAAAGAGACTAATATTAAAGACTATTTATGAATAGAAAGCAGTAAGACTACTGGCTTACATTAAAATTTGATAAGTTGCATGAGCAGGTGCAGGACAATGGAAAAAAGAACTATAAAATTACACATAGAATCAAATCAAAGCAAATGAGACTTACAGTAATGATTAAAAAATTCTAGAAAGAAAATCTTTGTTGTTAAATATCTGTATCTCAGGTTGATGTAAAAGAGAGTAAATCTCAGATTTAATTACTAGAAAAATAACAATAATTGTGTTAAATGTGCATGAAATTACTTATGTATTTGAAATATGAAAGCTGTCGGACTGGTTTAAATATAAATACTTTGATACTTCTAAGTGGAGACAACATTAAATATCAAGATCTTAAAAGGCTGAAAGAAAAAGGAAGGAAGTTTGTAAGTGAGTTTGCTAATAATTTTGAACTCTGTAAATTCCATAACGTCAGGGAAGGTGGAATAGTTACTATTATATCCCCAGCAGCCTCCACATATGAAAATATACATTCAGAAAATCCTTGTGTTTGGAGAAGAAAGAAGCTCCAATGAACATCAACTAATCTAGTGGCAAAGGATGCATTGAAAACTTGATATATGAATATCAATCAGATATTTAAATGCATAGAGAAAATGACATGCCCCACTAAATAAAATTTTAAGGGACAAAGAGTTTGCAGCAATGGATATTGAGAAGTGGTCTGAAAAGCAGGTGGAAATTAAATGCATTTAAATACTTAAAAGAACAGAGCCAATGTAGATACATATTTTAACATAATTTTTATGAGAAGGAATTTCTCTGGTTCAAATTTCATAAAATTTCATATTGAACCACACATGCACTATGTGTCATTCTTTTTCCTTTGTGTGTTTCTTTAATATTATTTTCTTCACACGGTCATAAATCTGTTTGGTTCTGATGCCATATATGACGGGATTGAGCATTGGTGGCACTATGACATAAAGATTGGCCAGGAGTATGTGGATATAGCGGGGGACGTTATGGCCAAAGCGATGTGTCATAAAGGAAAAGAGGGCTGGTGTATAGAAGGCAAGAATTACACAAACATGAGAACCACATGTGCTGAGGGACTTGAGTCGGGCTTCGCGGGAAGGAAGACAGAAAACAGCACGGAGTATCTGAACATAAGAAAGGACAATGGCTATGATGTCAAATACTAGATTACAAATTGCACATAAGCCATAAATACTATTGATCTTGATGCTGGCACAAGACAGGCGAGCCAGACCCATGTGTTCACAGTAGGTATGGGGAATGCCATGATTCCCACAGAAGGGCAGTCGCAAAATAAGATATACAAATGGAATCACAAAAATAAATGCCCTCACCAACACACCAACACCAATCACAGAAACAACCTTGTTGGTGAGGATGGTGCTATATCGAAGTGGGTCACAGATGGCCACATGGCGGTCATAAGCCATTGCCAAGAGGACTGCTGACTCCATAAGTGTGAAGCTGTGAATGAAAAACATCTGCACGAGGCAGGCTTCAAAGATGATCTCTCTGAGGTTGAACCAGAAGATTCCAAGCATCTTGGGAATGGTGGCTGTGGACAGACCCAGATCAATAGTAGCCAACATGGCCAGGAAGTAAAACATGGGCTGGTGTAGGCTGCTCTCAACCTGGATCACCAGCAGAATAGTGAAGTTCCCTATGAGTGCAATAATGTACACAGCACAAAAGGGAAAGCCAATCCAGACATGCAGTGTTTCCATTCCTGGGATCCCCAGCAACAAGAAGGAGACAAGGTGGAATTGGGTGTCATTGGGAAGGAACATTCTTTTTGGTAATGCATACGTTTTCAGAAATGTATGCTGACCCAGATGGTTCTCTGTATCACTAGGGACCTAAAGATAATATAAGAACACTTAATTAGCTAATTTTTCTATTATCACATTCATTGCCAACAGAACGCCCCCTTCAATTTTGACCAACTTAGGGTTTTGTAACCTGTAAATATAGTGATGGAACTGAATTCCAGTTGATTGACGGCACTCCAGGATTAACACACAGGAGGATTAGTAACTATACGGTAAACACATGGGTACTTCAAAATTTATGCCAAAATATTAAAAATTACCTCAAATGGTTAAATTAGTAATAATTATTGTAAAATATGATGGAGAATAATAGTGAAAACAGTAACATTAGATACCAATTATTAATGTGCTATTATTTACAAGGCTTTATCTCAGACTCTGTGCAAAAATCACCTCTAATATTTAAATAACAATGCCCTTCAAGAAGAACATTAATTTGACTTACTTTACATATAACTCATCTAATGCTCAAAGAGTTTAAGTGGCTTGCCAGAAGTTTAAAATGTTTTCAATGGAAAGTCTGGTAAATTAGATTAGGGAGGAAAATAACAAAGGGAAATAAAGGAAAATATGTGATTTACCTATGATGTATGTATTACAACCACACACGTATACACAATAAATACTCCACGCACGTACACATGAAAACATACAAATTATATATCCTTTCTTAAAACTCACAACGTTCATCTGAATAAACTGTTAGTATTTTTTTTATTTTTAGTTAAGGCAATCATGACTTTAGGAGTTGAAGACACATGTCAAAATGTAAGTTAAAAAAATTAGTGAGAGAAAAAAATTAGGAATATTGGATAATTAAGTGCTTGATCATTCAGTCATTTTTGAAGTTCCCTAAACTTATTACATGTCTTCATGTAGCTTGTTTATAGCATTTGAATGGTGTGTATTTCCAAAATATTTATTTGCTCATGTGTGTAATTAGTTTGTAATAAAAAATCTCTCTTCTGATCATTTGAACATTTCATGGCAGCAATACTAATTGTGACCTCATCTTCAGCAAGAAAATCAGGGCATGATGAAGACATTGATATAAAGAGAAGAATAAACCAGAAAGAGTGTGATAAACAAAGTATGGAATGAGCAATTGAATATAGATGGTAAACGTAACAAGCAAAGCCAGGAAACTGTGGCAGTTTCAACAGGAATAGAGGTTATTTCCATTAAGTTATGTCATTCCAGTAAAATTGTGAATATTCTTAAAAGGTATGACAATGGACAACAGGAGGAAAAGTAGGATCCAGTCAGAGGCAAGTTTTTCTGTGAAGCTCTTAGGTGTAAATCAGCAAGAAAACTCAATGCAGTTTTTCTTTTTTCCAGTATACATACTTAGGACAGTTTCTTAGTTAATGAGAAATTTACTTGGCACACTAGTTGTAGATCTGATTGCAAAAGGTAAAAATAAGCTACTTCTGTTTTTTTCTAAGAGAGAAAGAATAGTACTATATTTTGTGATTGTAAATAAAATAAAGGAAGTTATGTCTCCTTGGTCATACAATTATATTCCACAATGATGCAGTATTAGATAATATGAGATAAGTAGCCAGAAAATGGTGTGAATAAACCAAGTGGAAGACAAATATAGACAAAGGACACAAAAACCTAGAGCAGAAATAGGAAATACAGAGAAAAGAATAGGATCTGATTCTCACAATTAAATCTTTATGCTCCTGTGGATATTGACCAGTTTTTCTTACAGGACTATTAAAATTTTTTTATAAAACCCCAAGGGCAACATGAATATATAAAGATGGGAAGGAATAGTGAGGACAGTCCTATACTTGTTGACGAGGTCTTTAGTAATAACAAAAGTTTAAGTGGGGCAAAGTTGCAGTGAGATGGATGTGTTAAAGGAAAGGTCATTGGTAACCTTGATTCTTATCCTCCCACTCAAGAATGCCTACAGTTGTGTGCTTCAGGCATCTTGAAATTTTACTCCTTCCTAGAGATATTTTATGCATCTGATGTTACCATCAGGGATACTCTGGTATCTTCTTGACTCCCTTGAATTTGAATTGATAAAAATATCAGTGTTATGTCTAAGCTTCTCATGGACAAAAGCGCATAAACAATAATGGAAAGCTCCATCAAAAATTTTTGAAAAGCATCCTTCAAGGCATAATTAGGATCCATACACAAGGCACTGGTGACTTATTAGATCCCTTCTGTGTTCCTACAGGATGTAATACACCTTTGTATTACAGCATTATTGCAAGTGTCATTCATGCTTACATCTCTGTATCTAATTTAAAATGTAAACTACTTGCCAAATGTTCAGAGTCTCTCTATCAAGTAAGTTAATATTTAAGTGATTAATCATTAATAAAGTATTGATATTAATAAATAAAGATTAATGTTAATAACAAATAATTAATGGTTATAAAGTATTCTTGGGTCAGACTAATTTGTTCACTAATCTTCTTGTTAATAGTTTCATGTAATTGTATGCAACACTCATCTGTTAAATAAATACTGTAGAATGTGTTATGTGTCAGAAACTTCTGAGACATTTTAAAATTGAGGTCTGTGCAATCATGCATAATAAAAATATTGTATATAATCTGATGCAGTGTTTGTAAACAAAGATATGCAAGATAACCCATGTCTACAAATAAATGGAACTATCCTACGAATAATGAAACTACATCATTTTAATATAATCATCCAATCTATTCTTAAAGATAATACAGAGTAGAATTTCTCAAAATTATTATTCCGATTCATATGTACATGTCACTTCTCAATATCAAGGTCAATTACTTCCCTATAAATGCCAATATTGCCTCACATTCTGACATCTGTAACTGTAAAATGTAAAATACTGTAACTGCATTATCATAAGCTACAGAAAGTTAAATGCTATAATACTAAACATTTCTGATTTTTTTCTATCTCTCTGGTTGGATCTTCTCATTTGCCCTTAAGGACATTTTTTTTCTGCTAGTCATTCATTAACTATTGGTGATCCTTAACCATCAGCCATAGTTACTGCTATCTCTCATTCACTTTAATCTCTATGAACAATCTCATCCATTGCTTTAATAATGTTTATAATGAAAAAATCCAAAGTAAAATTTGCCAACCCTTAGAATTTTATCAAATTCAGATTCTCAAAACCAAATTTTTCTTGGAAATTACTTTCACTCTTCTTTTGCCAAAATATTACAAATAAAATATTTCTAAAACTGAATCCCCAAACCTATCTCTATCAGACTCCAGCTTTAACTAAGTCTTGCTTTCACTCTTGTCTAATCTCAGTAAATGTCATTGCCATTTAACCATTTGGCCAATTTAGAAATATGAGCATTATCTTCTTCCCTTCTCCACCTTAAAAAAAATATTATCGATTCTACTTCTAAAAATATCATGAAAATCAGTACAGTTGTCTGTCCTCATTGGGATAGTTCCAATCATCATTTCTTGGGTCGATTACAGCACAGTGTTTCCTAGTGCTGAAGAGCATGAGCTCTGTAGTCAGACTAATTATGTTGACACCAGCTTCATGACTTTTTCACTCTACAGTTGAAGGAGAGTAAATAACGTATTACTTATTAGCTGTGTGAGCATTGCACAAGGACTGTAACATTGCCATATCCCAGTTCCTTCATCTAGTACATGTAAATAATAAGTATAAATCAACCTTTAAAAATTAAACCTTTAATTTTAGAGTAGATTATTCTTAAAAACCCTTTGAACCATGTCCCAAAGATACTAGTTGTCCATCATTCCATGGATATCAGGCAGATTTATTTGTCTAAAATGCACATAGAGTGGATTCAGGCTGAAATCCAAATGCTTTCACCAAAATTATATGGCCTTTTCAGATGATGATCCTACTCATTCTCTAAGCTTCAAGGCTTATTCTTCTTTTTCTGAAACTTATCTCCTGTCTCTTCGTTTCCTATCCCTCTCTTTCCCTTTAGCCATCACTGTGACATAAGGATGCTCTGTGAGTTGGGAGATGGGGAAGACTCACCAGACTAAGCACCAGGATGGAATTCTGTCTCTGTTTTATCTCAACCTGTTCAGTCTTTATGAGGGTACTGCTCATTGCCTGAGAGGAGCCTTCAACAGAAAATCCCCAGGGTGCCTGGGTGGGTCAGTCAGTTAAGCATCTGACTTCAGCTAAGATCATGATCTCTCGGTTTGTGGGTTCAATCCCTACATCAGGCCCTGTGCTGACAGCTCAGAGCCTGAAGCCTGCTTCAGATTCTGTGTATCTCTCTCTCTCTCTGCTCCTCTACCACTCACACTCTGTTTCTCTTTCTCCACAATAAATAAACCTAAAATAAAATCCCCTAGGGCTACTTTTGTAAAAAACACAAGATCTCTGAGGAGTCTAGTTTCTAATCTGGTCCTGAGTCATGAATGGAAAGACATGACTTCTAAGGAAAGGAAGGCAGGAAAAAGTAAGGTTTCTTGGTTACTTTGTGAGTCTCCATTAACCTTTTGGTAACTTGCTGTATGTTAGAGCACACGGTGTTTGATACAGATCATTCTCTCACCATCCCAGATCATCACTCTGGGGAACAGTATAATTTCTGTTCAAGAATAAGGCTTTCAAGTCAGAACACTGCTGTTCTACTGGTAGCTCTTTAAACTTGATTAGATAAATGGCATTGGTCAGACAATTTAACCTCATAATTTTGTTTGCCATTTTTTTTCAGTTGTTCCCTCTGTTTTACTGCACCAACTTATTTCTCACTCAGTTCTTCTCAAATGTAATCAGTTACTCTATCAATTCTTTTCATTGACATTCACCATTGTGATTACATTTTTAGTTACATGCAAAAGGAAAAATTAACATACAATTTTGTAATAGAACCCTGTAGAGACTGTCAATCAATAACTTAAATTTTTTTTAACATTTATTCTTTTTTGAGAGACAGATTGTTAGTGGGGGAGTGATAGAGAGAGAGAGGAAGACACAGAATCTGAAGCAGGCTCCAGGCTCTGAGCTGTAGGCACAGAGTCCAATATGGGGCTCAAATTCATGCTAAAGTCAGATGCTCAACTGACTGACCCAGTTCTTAAATTTAAAAAAATTTATAATGCTTTTAAGAAATAAAAACAACCTCTTGGTAAGCATAAAAGTGGCCCCCCATAGGTATTCATATCCTAGTCCCCCAAAACTGTGGATAGGTTACCTTACAAAATAAAGATGAATTTAGACTGCAGATAAATTTAAGGCTAATAATCAGACCTTAAATCAGAAACATTATTCTAGATTATCTAGAGAGGTTCAAGATAGTCACAGTGGTCCTTAAAAGTGAAAGTAAAAGGTAGCAGAAGAGTTAGTGTCTAAGGATACGATGTGAGAAACACTTGACTCCTGCTATAAACAATATTTGTATCTCCCTCCAAATTCATATGTTGAAATCTAATCCCCAATGTGATGGTATTTGAAGGCAAGAACTTTGAGGAGTGATTAGGTCTTGAAGAGGGAGCTTAATTATGGAATGCAATTAATGTCCTTTTATTTATTTATTTATTTTTACATATTTTGTTGTTTTATTTATTTATTTTTAAATGTATAATAGTTTATTGTCAAATTGGTTTCCATATAACACCCCAAACGTGAGGACACAACAAGAAGACAACCATCTGTGAACCAAGAAACATCTCACCATAGACTGAATCTGCCTGCACCTTGATCTGGGACTTCCTAAATCTCCAGAATTTTAAATCCAGCCAATATATGATATTATGTTAGCAACCTGAATGAACTAATGCTAGTCATTGCCAGCCTTCAACACCAAAGGAGGCAAACAGTTAAGGAATGTGGGAAGCTTCTAGAAGCTGGAAAATCAAGAAAAAAGATTCACCTCTAAAGCTTCCACAAAAGAATGCTACCCTGCTGACATTATTTTTTTAAGTTTGTTTATTTATTTTAGGAGAGGCAGAAGGAGAGAGTACAAGTGGAGGAGGAGCAGAGGAGAGGGAGTACAGAGCACCTTAGGCAGGCTCTGTGCTGAGAGCAGACAGCCTGATCAAACTCAAACTCAAACTCAAACACAAATTCACAAACTCAGAAACTGTGAGATCTTGACCTGAGCCTTAGGCAGATGCTTAACCAACTGAGCCACTCTGGTGCCCCTTCTGACATCTTACTTTAGTCCAGTGACATATATTTTGAATTTCTAACCTATTGTATGGCAATAACTTTGTGTTGTTTTAAGCCACTAAATTTGTGATAATTTATTATATGAACAGTAGGAAACAAACATGACTTTCATAGAATTAATTCCTATATAGAATATCTGGCGAAAAAAGACACTTCAGTAGAGTTTATCTAATCAATACAAGTAAAACTCTGCACATAAGATTACTGACTATCACTTATGGCTGGCACACACACACACACACACACACACACACACACACACACACACACACAGACTGTTACATAGGAGCACCTGGGTGGTTCAGTTGGTTGAGCAAATGATTCTCGGTTTTGGCTCAGGTCACTGCTTCACAGTTTGTGGATTCGAGCCCTGTGTAGGGCTCTGTGATGGTGGCATGGAGTCTTTTGGGATTCTTTCTCTACCTTTCTCCTTTGTCCCTCCCTGCTCTGCACACACACACACACACTCTCTCCCTCTTTCTTTCAAAATAAATGAATAAACTTAAAAAACCTGTTACATAATAGGTCTTAAAGCAGTTATAAATTATCACTAATGAATACATGTAAGAAAATGCAAAAAATTAGATATATTGGAAGATTAATGTAGAATTGCCATAGGCATAGATGATGAATTTTAGAAGGAGAGAAATAATAAATGAAAAGGTAAAAGATTTGAAAAATGACTAACAACTTCAAAAATTAAAGAAACATAAAACCTCAGATTTATGGGTCACATGGTATGATGAACAAATTTTTTAAAAACTTCATTATAGAAATAATTATTATTAAATTATCATCAAAGTCAAGGGGAACACTCTAAAATTTCCAAAGAGTAAAATCATATCACCTACATGGTGATAATAATCATATTGGAATTAGAATTTGTTGCAGTAGCATTAGATCTACTAAATCAGATGCACTAAAGCAATATTTGTAAATATTTGTATTTAAGCCTCACTCTTTGGGAAGAGGTCCCCACTTAGTGCCATTCGTTTTCTTAATGTATACAAATAGTGAAGTGCCACAAAAGACCCCCTCCCATTATTTTCATGTGTGTGTGTGTTGCTCTTCTTTTTTCATTCAATCTGACTACTGATAACTACTTGAAACAATAACACACTCAATTTTCTCTGTTTTGTTTTTTGTTTGTTTCCATTTGAGATGCTTAAATTTTTTAATTTAATTTGTATAGTTATGTTTAATATTTCTTTTTTTAATATAGTTTATTGTCAAGGTGGTTTCCTTATAACAACACCAAGTGCTCTTCCCCACAAGTGCCCTCCTCCATGACCATCACCCCCCTTCCCATTTCCCCATCCCCTTTCACCCTCAGTTCTTTTTCAATATTCAAGAGTCTATGATGATTTGTCTCCCACCCTCTCCCTAACTTTTTTTCCTCCCTTCCCCTCCCCGTGGTTCTGTTAGGTTTCTCCTGTTAGACCTATGAGTGACTCCACCTGACTTATTTTGCTTGATGCTTAAATATTTGATACTGATTACTGTAACTTGTTAGAAGAAGGAATGAGAAGGCATGGAAATACATTTTTGCATCAGACTGTTAAAAAAAGTTAACTATTGATTGAGCTGGGTTTTTTTTTT
>NC_043710.1:51382996-51384776 GCF_006229205.1 Suricata suricatta
TTGTCAAATTGTTTTCCATACAACACCCAGTGCTCTTCCCCTTAAGTGCCCTCCACCATCACCACCACCTCTTTTCCCCCCTCCCCCTTCCCCCTCAACCCTCAGTTCATTCTCAGCATTCAGTAGTCTCTCAAGTTTTGCATCCCTCTCTCTCCCCAACTCTCTCTCCCTCCTCTGCTCCCCCTGGTTCTCCATTAGGAAAAAGGGATAAAAAATGGAAAGAAGTATGGATCTTTACCTGTGGCCAGCTGAGCACAGGGAAGAGTGGAATATTATAGGATTGCGAGGGGGGTGAAATAGGGAAACTTCTTGACTGGAGGGAGGGGATAAGGGAACTGACTGAAAGGATGTGTTGGCATAATCTCCTGCACGCATGTGAGCAACTTCTGTGTTCATTCTAATACATCCTTACACTATCTCTATGTGCAGCTTCTTTTTATTTTGACATGTTTGTCATACTTTCTGTGCATAGAGCTCTTCACTGACCTGGAGCCTATCTCTTCACTGGTCTATCAAGTTCTTTCTCCTCAAGTGTTCTGTCTCCTTCTCACTGTTATCTCTCCTTCAATCCCTTCTAGTCTAATTTAAAAGTTGGATAAATATCCCCATCCTGAATCCATTTTTGACCCAGAGAGAGAACAATAGTTGAACTTACCTTCAGCTATTCAGAAATTATCTCTCACAAATTACAACCTAGTAAAACATACCAAACCGCTTGCTACCTTCTCCCAACTAAAGGCAGTACTGATCATTGGAATGGTCTGGCTTCCAAGTGTCTAATGCTAATGTCTGTGAAAATGGCTAAGGATAGGGTAATCAGATATACTCTATGATAAATATTAGATACCCTATCAAAATATTTATATGCAGATAAAGTGAGGTCAGGATTTGGTCTACTAACTCCTGATGTATGGACAGCCTGAAGGCCTGAGATATATTGGAACCACTTCCACTAAAACTCTCTACTTTATCATGTTCTTATCAACAGGTTAACCAGTAATCATAACTACACTTGTTCTCTGACCCAGCTTGAGTCATGTGAACTTTGCAAGAATCCTGCTATGTCGGCCTTTCAGATTCATTTCAAGTGTGAGGAACCATGGGCCCAAAGAAGGGAAATAATTTTACCAAATTCACATGGCATGCAGACCCTGGCTTTAGTTCCTAGTGTCTGCTTCTAAACAGTATGCCATTTCTCACACACTAAACTCTAAATTAGCTGAACCATAATCACAGAAAAAAGATCTGATTATAGGATTCTATTCCATCTTCTTCCCAAATACCCTTTTAAATGCCATTCCTTGCCTATAGTCATCCCTGTTCAAATCAGGGATAGTTTTCTATATAGTTTTTCTTTCTTTCTTGAAATCCCTCTTCTGTTTTCTTAACCTAGTAATTTGTTTGCCTTTGACTAATTATCTTAACTGTCTCATTCCTGTATCTGTGATCAAACTCTTTCTTGGGTTTCATAAGCAATTTGCCCAAGACCCAAGCTGCAATGCACCCTTCCAACACACACACACTTCCATCAGCAGAAATACTGTTCTAATACAGCCAGTTAGGTTATTGTAGCTTGTTCATGCTTTGCACAGTACTTTGGAGTCTCATAGAATACTGAGCAGAGGAACAATGGAAAGGTCCAATTCTATCTATACAAGAGTGGAGTATATCAAAACTGATCTATAAGAATAATACATCTTACGTCAGTCCTCTGAGTTCTTCCAAACTTATGTTAATAACAAGATAACCTCCTAGTGGTATGGATTAGATCTACTTTTCC
>NC_043710.1:51384876-51391486 GCF_006229205.1 Suricata suricatta
ACATTCCTCTAACTTTACCCTGTGTTCAGGGTGTGGAATGATGAATTGGGTTTTTTCTTGTATCTAGCCCACGTCAAGGTATTATATTTTCCCTTTGTTGCTGTGCTACATACAAATCAGGCCACTCTTCATGTTCTCTGCATTCCTTCAGGAGTAGAGAACTGTCACTTGTTACTGGAACCCTGCTTGTCTGCTGGTGGGAGCCATAAGATATAACATGACCAGCTGGGCTGCTGTGTCCCTGGGTCTTGAAAGTGAATTCTTCTCAATGATTCTGCTCCTCCCCTAAAAGTGTCCTCCAGTTTCTGGGGAAGATGCCTCACCCTGGGTTATAAGGTTTGTTTCTGCTCCTTTGTCTCGGCAGCAGTGGGTCTCCACTTGTGCTCTTCCTCCGGTGTAAATGCTTTTGTTCCTTAGAGGAGAGAAACTGATGAGGGGTCATTCTCATCTTATGGTGGCTGGTGTTTGCCTCCATCAGGCCTGTTCCCTGATAAAGGCCTTCTCTCATCTCTAGTCCTGCATTCAGACTGTCAAATGAGCACCTGGTCTAGGTCTAGGGAGAAAAACCTGAGAGGGTGTCTAGTCCCCTTTGTGTTGTATACACATGACTCCCATACACTCTGTACTCTCATAGAGGTTCATACTCAGCTGTAAATAATATGGTTTAAAATTTTAACAGATTCTTTATACTGGCTTCATAGTATCTGACACCTGGTAAATACAGTATTGTGTTCCATCTTTCTTTGGAGTTATCGATCTTTCCTTAAATTTTGGGTTAGTTAGTTGCTCTGAGATTTCAATTTTCTGATAGGTCCAAAAATTTGTGAGTTATTAAGATTACTTTGTAATGTTAATGTTAATGTTATTGTGAATTATTAAGATTACTTTTTAATGTTAATGTTAATGTTTTATTTATTTTTGAGAAAGAGAAAGACAGAGGGCAAGCAGGGGAGGGGAAGAGAAAGAGGGAGACACAGAATCTGAAGCAGGATCCATGCTCAGAGTCATCAGCACATAGCTCGATGCGGGGCTCGAACTCCAAACATGAGATGATGACCTGAACCGAAGCTGGACACTTAACTGACTACACCACTCAGGTACCTTGAAAATTATACATATTTTTTGGTTATCCAGCATATATTTTTCTTTGTCAAAAGGTTTTGAGTGACTTTCTTTCCAACTTTTATATTCTAGGTAAAAACTATAAATCTGGGTAGAAATTTTAAATCATGTTGTATCCTCTGAGTAGGGTGCCTATGTGTTGATTCTCAGCTTCTAATAACTGTGGCATGGACTGTGGATTGCCGAGTTATAAATACAAAGAATGACTGAGGAAGAGTAAGTGGGATTTTATTTATGGGGCTCAAAACAGACATTTTGAATCTAGTAGTTTTAGAGTGGGCCTAAGGAATATGCAGTTTTAAAAGGATTCAAGCATAAATATTAAAAACTATCATTTAGGAAAGTTGAAACTTCATCAATAAACAAATTGGTTGACTGTTAGATGGAGAAAATGGGATAAACTCTAGGAAGTGAAATGATTGAAAGGAGAATTGCCTAACTCAAAACTGGACACCACTGTTTTTTTTTTTAATTTTTAATGTTTTATTTCTTTTTGATACAGAGAGAGATAGAGCATGAGAGGGGGAGGGGCAGAGAGAGAAGGAGACACAGATCCGGAAACAGACTCCAGGCTCTGAGCTAGCTGTCAGCACAGAGCCCGATGCGGGGCTCGAACCCATGAACGTGAGATCTGACCTGAGCCGAACCTGGAGGCTTAACCGACTGAGCCACCCAGGTGCCCCTGGACACCACTGTTAATACACCTTTCCCTCACCCCCAACACCACACTCTACCCACCTGACTTGACCTAATCCACAGAGAACTTCATTTAGTTGCTTACCTGATGTTCCTGATGTCTTTATCTCCTGGAACTATTTTTGACTTTCTATAGTCCATGGCCTTGGGTGATTACATATCTACCTTCTATGCCTATCATAGCACTTGTCACATTGCTATTTCACAGTGTCGTGTGACTAAATGCAGTGTAGTGACTGAGAATGTAAACCTGGTGTCAGACTTCCTAGGTTCAAATCTGTTGGGAGCTGCTGAGTTTTGACCCCCTCAGGCAAGGATATATCGCTCTCCAGGGAGTGACCAAAAAAAATAGAAAAAAACAAGATTTACATATGGAGGCTAGGAGAGTGCATTTCCTGGTCCAGGATTCAGAGGCAGTCAGACTGAGCCAGACTAGAAAAGTCAAAATGAACAAAAGATCAATCGCATTCGGGCTTATGCAGTGTTAATCCTCCCCTGCCCAGTATTGCAGAGGAAAGTCTGGGCACTCCTTTTGATGCTGTTTGGAGTTTCAGTTTCGGTTTCCCTTTTTTCTAATAATCATTTGACTCTGTTACCTGGCAACCAACCTGGGCCAGTTTCCCGCCTCTAACCCTATGAAGGTTTGATTATCCTTTTCAATAAATGGGCTTGATCAGAAACGCTTGTCTTGCCTCACTCTCTGTGTCTCCCTCCTGCCCTATTTCTCTCTCCCTCCCTCAGGAACGGACCGCAAGGATTTACTGCTCAGCTGGCCGGGAGCAGAACACAAATCCTATCTACTTTTTTAACCTTCTCTGTGGCTATGAGAAAGCCAAACAATTTATCCATTTCTCCATTTTCTTATTTTGTGACATGAGGATATTAATGCTACAAATGTTTTCGGTTTGCATGAGAATTTAATGGATTAATATATGTAAGGAATACAGGAGTGATTATGAGAATGTACACACTATGGAAGTGTTACATGTTATTGTACGAAAAGTAAGTATTTGCATGATTGAATCCACTTTATCAGACTGCTGGAACAAAATCTTAGCCTACTCTGGATGCTCATGTATCATAAAGCCCATCCTTTTATCATACTTTATTCACTATGTGCTAGGGAGAAGCTGTGGATTTGAAAATTTGATGGGGATAAACTGAGTAAGTTTTATTAAGACCTCTTTCCTCTTCCTCCTGGTAGTGAGACTTTCTAAAATGATCATTTGTTCTCTGGTGTTTTTCCCTGAAGTAAGCATTCTTGTTCTGATTAAGAATATATGCCTAACTCTGGGATTTATTTAGGATGTTTACTTACTCCTTTTTAAATTTTAAAAAATGCTTTTATTTATTTATTTTCAGACACAGAGCTAGAGGGTGTGAGCAGGGGAGGGACAGAGAGAGAGAGAATCCTAAGCAGGCTCCACATTGTCAGTGCAGTTACCTATGCAGGGCTCGAACTCATAAACCTTGAGATCATGACCTGAGCCCTAACCAAGAGTCAGAAGCTCAACTGACTGAGCCACCCAGGCACTCTATAGAATGTTCACTGACTCTAGAACCAAACTAGGTCCTCCAAAATAGACTTAATCACTAAGAAAGATGATATTTTGAACTCACATTTGCCACACCTTTCTTCAAACTCAATCTTTTCAAGAATCATATGGACAAGAAAGGATATATTGATTATGTGTACCTCTGAGACTCCAAAACTGATCACAAAACTTGCCTTACTTATTTCTATGTCCCTGGTGATTGTAGTCAAGAAGTAAACATTAGTCAAATGGATTTAAACTGAGTGTGCTTATGGAGAATGAAATGAGCAGTAGCAATAATTTTGATACCTCAGTCTGTGAGAAGCTCTTTTCCTAGGAGTCCCATGCATTGATTTGGCTGTAGATGGAATCATTGTGAGATTATAAGAAAATTACGGCTTTAGAGCTAGACAAACTTCAAATACTAGCTCCTTTAAACTAGCCCATTGAATAAAAATTTGTTGAGTTACTTATCATGATAACTGATGTGAATTAATGATAATTCTATAAAATATGATGAGGGTTAAGTTATATATATGTATGTATACTTCACAATAAAGAACTTAATTAAGTAAATGCATAATAAATGTTAATTCTCTTCACATTTAAGCTTGAAGGGTGAAGTACTTGACTAAAATATTTTCCCCTGTGGTCAACTAATATCCCTGTGCCTCAACGTACAGGTCACTTGTTTCTTTCTTTTTTTTTTTAATCACTTTTTTGTGTTTAATTTTTGACAAAGAGAGGGAGCAAACCAGGGAGGGACAGAGAGAGAGAGAGAGAGAGAGAGAGAGAGAGAGAGAGAGAGGAATCTCAAGCAGGCTCTGTGCTGTCAGCTCTGAGCTAGATGTGGGTCTCAAACTCATGAACTGTGAGATCATGACCTGAGCCAAAATCAAGAGTTGGATGCTTAACTGACTGAGCCACCCAGATGCTTCAGGTGCAGGTCAGGTTTAGCAGCATGTAAAATTACCTACAGAACTTTAAGACATGGATCCCTGAACACTACCTCAACACTAACTTTCTTCTCTAAAGTTTCATTTAAAAAGAAGCAAGCAGTAAGTAATCTGTTGTCATTTAGCATGTTGTCTGTGATTATCCATGTGAAGCCACAGAACACCAGAACAATAGCATTTATTGTGGAATTTGTAAATCTGGTAGTAAGTCTTAAATGGTAAACCAAAGATATGTGATTATGTATCATGTTAATTTTAAATCTCTTGTTTTTAGCCATATATGGATGATTCTTGTTTTGTTTGATTTGTGTGTGTGTGTGTGTGTGTGTGTGTGTGTGTGTGTTTTAGGAAATAATACTTTAATAGTTTGGTAAAGAGTCATACTCAGTGATACATTTGCCTCTAACTAATGATTCTTACAACATAAAATGTATCTTTGGATGAATAACTTCCCACAGAAAAACCCTAGTTTTCTGACCATTAAAAGTGGATCTTTATGAAGAAATCACATGCTCTAAGATAGATAATATAACATTTGTTCATATATTACTCATCAACACAAAAGATTTATTTCACAGGCTTTGAAAAACTGAAAAATGTAAGGAACCTGTCTCGTATCTTCTTGGTTCTTACCCCATAGATAATAGGGTTCACCATGGGTGGGACCAGAAGATAGATGTTGGCCACAAATATGTGGACATGAGGAGACACACGGTGCCCAAACCTGTGGGTGAGAAAAGAGAAGAAAGCCGGAGTATAAGACACTAAGATGACACAGATATGGGAGCCACAGGTACCCAAGGTCTTGAATCGGGCATCCTTGGATGGGAGGTGGAAGACAGTGTGCAGTATGAGAACATAAGAACAAATGATCAATATGAAGTCTACGCCACCAGTAAGGAAGGCAACAATGAGGCTGTAGGCTCTACGGATTCTTGTCTCAGCACAGGCAATCTTGATGAGGGCCATGAACTCACAGTAGGTGTGGGAAATGATATTGGTTCTGCAATAGGGAAGCCAGCGTAGCAGGAAAGGGTGAGGACTGAGAAGTGCTGTGCCCCGGAGTACTATAGCTAGACCTATCCCCCCAATTACAGTGTGTGTCAGAATCGTTGAATGTCTTAATGGGTTACAAATGGCCACATAACGGTCAAATGCCATGGCCAGGAAGAAGCCAGATTCCATGGTTGAGCAAGCATGAATCAGGAACACTTGAGTGAGGCAGGCTTCAAAGCGAATCTCTCCATCATGGAACCAGAAAAGGCTAAGAAGTTTTGGGACAGCTGTAGTGCACACAACCAGATCAGCCACAGCCAGCATGCAGAGGAAGAGGTACATTGGCTCATGGAGGCTGGGGTCTGTCTTGATGATAAGCAGAAGAGAGCAGTTTCCCAGGAGGGCCAAAAGGTAGACCACAGAAAAGGGGATGGAGATCCAGATGTGGGCAGCCTCCAGCCCAGGAATGCCAGTAAGGATGAAGGTTGATGGGTGCACATCAGTCTTATTATATGCTGACATAACAAGAGTCTGCTGTTTTAGCTTTCTCTCCATGGATTTTCCTCTACATCAAACAAAAATAATAGTTTATGAATTTTGAAACCTTTGATGTGTTAAGTAAGGTACAATGCACGGAATTGCAGGTCATGACAGAATTACAATGTCTGAAAATATTTATGAATTATTCATCATCATATCTGATGGTCAGGTATTATTTCACAGTTAGAATTTGCAATGTGGCTGATCTGTGGATGCTAAATGAGGGAAAATACCCAAAAATTGGAGCTTAATGTGTGAAAATCCAAAATTTTCTACACACTGAGAAGAAAGTAATATGAACTGAAAGCTAACAAATATGTAAGAGTTCCAAGGGTATAATTTAGTGATTCAGTACTTACATACAACACCCATATTATATCATGTGCTACCTAACTGGAATTTATATAAAGCAAAAAATAAACATAAGTGTAGATGCTGGAGCAGCTGTATGCTTAATTCATCAAAACTACACTGTATGTAATGTCTCTTTCAACTAACTTCTTCTGTCATTATGATACATGTATTTGTAAATGTATATGTAGAATCATGGGCAAAATATGTAAGATTCATGGGTTTGGAGGATGTAGAAACAGTTGTAGGACATAGATTAGAAAGACAGGAGGGATGATAGGAAGTTTTATGTAGAAAATATGTCTTTTTTAAGATTTTAGTCATATTCATGCCAAGATGCCAACTTATAGGTGTGGCTTTGAGAAAGGAATACCAAAATTTGGGAGGAAGTGTGACTTGCTTTGGAAGGACCAG
>NC_043710.1:51391586-51400022 GCF_006229205.1 Suricata suricatta
CTCTCTTTCCTCCTTCCTCTCCCCATGGTCCCCTGCCAGGTCTCTCCTGTTAGACCTATGAATGCAAACATATGGTATCTATCCTTCTCTGCCTGACTTATTTCACTATTTCACTTAGCATGACACCCAATGTTCATAGCGGCACTTTCTACAATAGCCAAATCATGGAAAGAGCCTAAATGTCCATCAACTGATGAATGGATCAAGAAGATGTGGTATATAGATACAATGGAGTACTATATGGCAATGAGAAAGAATGACATAGGGCCATCCATTTCTTAAGACTATTAGAATATTTTGAAAGGCATACTAGCCCCATAATTCATAATATACAGGTTTCTCCCCTGCCCCCTTTTTCTCTTCTTAAAAGCATAGTTGATACTATTTCAGAAACACTCACTTAGTCTACCACAGACAGTTGAAGATTATGGAATGTTGTAATCAGGAAAAAGAACCCTTAAGTCTGCGTCCATTGAAGCAAGGATTGGAATATGTGTAGCCGACTGGGCATCAATATTGAATTACAGGGATGAAACATGTCTTTTTCCTCTTACTCTGTTGAAACTTCATACCTCAAGTTTCTGCTTACTCTGGCAATTTGGCCTTCAAGTTCTCTAAGGATGGATATTCTTTTTTTGAACATGAAAACATGGGTCAAGGAGTTTTGGAAAGTTTATGTAATGACATTTCACTCTGGATTACACTATGAGTTGGGAGAGAAGAGAAATACAGGGAAATCAATTAATTGGGGAGTTGTGTAATATAATAGTTAACCATTTTTAAGTGCTTAATGTGAGTCAGTTGGTTTCCTGAGAACATTTCATGTATTAACTCATAAATTTTATCCCCATTTTAGGATGAGGCGAATTTAGGTAACTTCTACAAGTTTAAAAAGCTGGCAAGTGCCAGACCTGTTTCAAGCCCACATACTGATTCTAGAGCCCTTACTCTTAACTATAGTGCTAAAAATTGCCCTAATGAGGTGACAGTCTATTTACATTTGTGAATATAAGAAGAGCATGAGACTGTTCTGTGTCTAACAATAAAAAAGCCATCACCATTAATTTGATTATGCATACTGATTGAAAAGCATCCCAACTCTTATATTGCATAAAGACTCAGGTCCAAATCTAAGCCTTTGTCTTCCAAATTAACCCTCCTGCACTTTCATCAGATGACCTCTCAGAGAAAATTGACCTCTCAACCTCAGTTAACATTGCCACCAGAATGCTCTCTCACTCCTACCCTGTCTTACCATAAAGTTTATGTATATGTATATTTATCAGGCTAATGGCTGTTTACATATTTCCCTTTTTTTTGGTCCTCAAAGGAAACTTCATATCATTTTATCTGTATTTGTTGTTCATCAACATTCTCCTATTCTCATGCACTTTTACCTTCATGCCTTCTACTTTTTCTATGCTGTTATACAATTTATACATATTTTACCAATAGAAAATATGTGGACAGATTACATAGAGAAACATTCACATTGAATTGAATGCAAATGTTCAATCACATACAATATGTCTTATTCTTACTTGCAATCAAGAAATTAAAAATTAAATGAATATGATACAAATAATACACCATTGTATTTTTAGCCAACAGAATTTCAGGATTGATAAAAACAAGCATTAGTGAGGTTTAGGTTAAAGAGCAAGTCTTATGCCCAATTGATTGAAGAAAATTGAACCTACTCTTAGTGAAAATTTGTGTAGTGATCATTCTTATTAAAAACAAAGTTTGGGCAGAGCAATTTAACTACGTGCCATCTTAGGGAATAATGTTCACATATACATGTGGACATATATACAGTAATTCTCATTGTAAAAGTGCCTGTAAATGACTAAATACTGAAACATTCAAGATGCCAGCAATAAAGTAATACTGAACTTAAAACTCTGTGGTATATTTATATTAGGACACTCAGAAGCACTCGGAATAAGTAAAGAATATTCACGGAAACTGACAGAAAGACAAATGCAAAAATGAAGCAGAAATTTGATTTTTTCATTAACATTCACATACATGCAAAAATTAAGCATATATATGTGTGTGTGCATGTATGGGTATGTAGACACCCACATTTATAACAAGAATTTTATAAACATAAGAAATAACCTAAAAAGGACACCTTGCAATGTAGGAGAGATCTAAAATGTAGGATCTGCATAGACTGTATAGACAACATACTGTATTATGCTGTACAGACAGTATATTGTATACAGTGTAGAGAGCAATATACTGTATAGACAGTATAATTTAGCTGGATCTGTATGCCTTGATTTTTTAAAACAGTGCCAATGTGTTCTATGTATTCATGTATTACCTGTATAAAGTACATAAGTAAATAATGCAGAGTTACAAATGTATTTATCCTAAAAAAGTACAACCCAAGAAGTTACAAAGAAGATGTATGTACCCTCCATGTCTTGTAAAATATTAGCAAGTTTTCTACTTGATTTGATTTTAGCCAAAAGGCTGAGAAGCAAAAAAAATATTAGCAAGATTTCTAATCCCTTGAAATACTTACTCTTTCTATATCTCTCTCCTCGAAGAACTGGTCATCTACTTCGGTCCATGAAGGTTGTAACCCTATGTCTTTGTTTGTCATAGCGTTTCTTCACACATACAAACCCTTAGTAACCTGGTTAGAATGGAAGACTCTACCTACAGATCAGCACCTGTGAGAATATTTTTCTGGGAACTTTCAACCATCACAGATATCCCTCATGTGTTCCTATGATGTGTTTACATACCTGTCTTCAATCTCTTGTCATATTGTCTATTTCTGTATATTTTTCTCCATTATTACTTTATTTATTGCAAATATATAAAAATATATAAACATATATTGCAAATAAATATATTATATTGTAAATATATATATTGCAAATAAAGCACTCGGCAAAGGCTATGTACTTTCAAATATTTGCCTGTTCCAAAGAATGAAGAAAAAGAGAAAAGAAAAAGGCAAGGGAGTGTTATTAGTTTTCTGGTAAATAATTTCAATATAGACTTAAGACAACCAGTGGAATCACTATGAATTTTTTATAGTGCACACTATCTTTAAACACTTAGTGCATTCACAGCTTTCCTGATTCTAATATCAAATATCTTAAAACATACCTAGGGATTCGTTTCTAACAAAATTAAATTCTCCCTTTTGTTCCTTGTCTGACACACGATGGGGGAAAAAAAGAGGATTTGGAGTGGAAGAAACTTACATCTGCTTTTGGGGAGGGAAAAAATTAAAGAAAACCCCTATTATGTCTGTTGGCTAAATTCTACACTTCTATCCATCTCCCTAAAAAAATAAATCAACATGAATTGGCATATGCGAGGTACTATATTACTTACATTGCAGGGATTATCTCATTTAATTGTTAAGGAGGTTTATAGGTAGATAACCATACTCATAACACAGATTTTTTTAAAAACCCCAAAACTTAAGAATATTAATTTACGTTCCTCAAAGATATTTTATGATGATTTAAGGATCTGGAATTTGAACCCTACTTGAGTATAATTACGAAGTTTGTAATCTTTCCATTAAGCTTTAGGGGATGAGCACTTCATAAGGTTTTGTAAATGTAAAATGGCATAATGCATTTACGACTATATGAGCAGTATGAGACATCGCTCAAATACCATAGATTTGCTCAGGCTAAAGGACTGACATGTCTATACTCCCATCCTTTTCTTCATCAGACTTCCTGTGATGTACTGAACTAAGCAAGAAGCCCATGCACAAATTTATCCTCAATAAATGAGAAAAAGCCTAATCTCAGCCCATACAGAGTAAAACAGGTAGGTAGTCGATTCAGGGGCCACAAAGTCAAATGGGATCAGGTGCCCTAAGAAATCTTACACAAGATGTTTTTTGTGGAGCCTGTTTGCTCTGATTAGAGCCCTGAAAGCTTCTGTTTGGCTGTTGTCCACGTAGCTAGCCCATGTTTCAAATGAGTGTGACAGTCCAGTACTTACCTACTAGGGGACCCGTGAGGATGAGGATGAGCATCTTGCTGAAGAATGCTTTACTACTCTCAAGGCTAACAGCATTTCCAAATAAGCTCAGTTAGAGACATGTTTTTGGATTTCTAAAGCTCTCAAGGGCATAGAGTGGGGGTGGCCTCCCCACATGTCAAGACAAGAAACCGCTGGGAGTTCAGTTTGAGTTCAGAACTTAGGGTCTAAGTCTTTAGAACTAACATGTTAGTAACAGGAGAATCCAACAAGGGTGGGGAGAGGGAAGGGGGGGGTTGGCGTGTCTCAAGTCTGCCTCTCTGTAGGATTGCTTGAGTCTCAGACTTGTTTGTTCTTAAATACATCATGTGTTTATCACAAAAGGATGGATAAATTCTAGCTCCTTCCCTTTAAAAAATGCCTTTTATTTTTAATATAGGAAAATATAAACACAAAGCAAACATCAACCAAAATGTCACTTTGATATTTGGTTTAATTTTATTCCATGACTTTCATATTCATAAACATCTAGGTATTTAAGTCATATTAGACTTTAAAATACATAGCATAGTCTAAATGTCATGTTGTGACATGTCCCTTATTATTTTCACAATTCATCAGAATAATTTTTGTGGAAAAATCATCTGATTATGTGAAATTAATCAAAATGGGATTTTGGTGAAAGGTGAATTGTATCTAAACACTAATGTGGAAAATTTGACAGCTTTAATAAACATGCATCCTCTCAGCCATCTAGATTTATTTTGCTTTTACATGTATTTTAGACTCCATTGAGAGTTTTGACCAGTTTTAAATCATTTTTGTATCAACCTCACCAATTTGTAAATTGTAGAGGTTTGAATATTATCATACTTTTTTACATTTACTTACATTCTTAAATATGAGTCATATAAATTACAAATACACAGTGGGGCTCCATTATATGGAAATTTCATACCTGCAAATTTGCCCACTCCATACAATTTAAATTGTAATTTAAATTATTGCCAAATAAATTCTCATGGCATTTTAATGGTTACTAGAAGGATGCAAAGAACAGGAAAATATTTGGGTTGCTTGACAGTCACATTCCCAGAGGTTGAATAAGGTGACATTCTGACTTCTCATTTCAGCTCTAAACAAGTCTTTTCCTATCTATTTAATGTCAAGTTTTTCATATTTTTGTGCTTTTCGTTGATTCCGCTGTTTAAAATGGCCCCCATGTGTAGTGCTGACAAGACTAAAATAAGTAAATATCTTGTTATTACCATCTTAGATAAACTTCATTCAATGTGCTATAACTCTGAGTTATAGCATTGTTGGTAGTGAGTTCAAAGTCATTGACTGAGAAATATAATATATATCCAGACAAAAGAGGAAACTTATCTGTGTATTAAGTATGGAAAGTACTAAAACAACATTGATAGTGTGAGATAAAAATATGGAAAAGATGAAAAAGAGGTTAAATTTGTAGATTCAAGAGATGACACCTAATTAAAAAAAAAAACTAGTGGGACAACACTGGTGTGAGGGCAAAGGGATTCAGAGATACATCATTCCACGTCAGAAAAAAAATCACTCTTCTAGGCTAGCACAGGCTGGCTAGCAAACATGTCAAAAGGCAACAAAGAATATGCAATGTTAAACTTAGAGCTTGGGCAGGTTCTGCCATTCAGGAGGCTGCAGAAGAGGTTTTCAAATGCCTATTAAGTGCACAGGGAAAGGATTAAGTGGAAAACAAGTCTCAACACCAATGAGACTGGCTTGTCCCATAAAGATGTTTCTGAAGGAACCAACACAAGTGGCCTCCCAAGCTCCTGGTTTTCAGTCATGTGAAGATGGCACAACTAATCATTTATTGAGAACTGTGCACTCAAGGAGGTGTCTTTTCACAGAAACAACAGTATAAAAAGAGGTTATGTATTGACTGACAAAAATGTTGTGACAAGAGACTTGTAGGAAACTTACTCTGCATTTCCCCCAAGAGCAATGGTTCCACATTTTCTAATTCAGTGTTCAAGGTGACATTATAGAACATAGCAACTGAGAAGAATGAGAACTCTATTTGTGTGAATACATGTATAGGTGAGCGAGAGCACGCTTGCTCACTCTCTCCACCACGGGAGAGCTCATGGGCTGAGGGAATCTGTATGCAGAAGAGTGCCAGGTTTGGGGAGAGGGGATGTGGGTCAAGTGAATCTTTTCTTCATGTCGTTTCCATTTGTCTATTCTTGTGTGCTCCGCCAGGGTCCTGTAATCTCTCATCTGAATTCTGGAATGCTCTTAAAGGTCTTTTCATCCATTCATGTTTGTGTTTTCTTATAGGGAAGAGTCCTGTGTCCTCTTACTCTGCCATCCTGATGACTTAAACCTCACTCGTCTGCCTTCATTTTCTCAGAAGCCATGGCTTCCTAACAATTCTCTCATTTTGAGTCAAAATTAGAAATTAGACTCCTCAGAGACTTTGTGGTTTATTACAAAACTAGCTCTAGGGAACATCCTGTTGAAAGCTTCTCACAGGCAAAGAGCAGCACCCTTATAAAGACTGAGCAGGTTGAGGTAAAACAGACAGGATTCCATCCTGGTGCTCAGTCTGGTGAGTCTTCCCCGTCTCCCAGCTCACAGAGCATCCTTATGTCACAGTGATGGCAGAAGAAAAAGAGGAGGGGTAGGAGAGGAAGAGAAGAGCCCCAGGATAAGTGTAGGGAATAGAAGACTAGGACTGAAGTTTAGAGAATGAGTAGGATTATGTTGGGAAAAACCATATAATCCCAGTAAAAGCATTTGGATTCCAGTCTGAATCCATTCAATGGGCATTTTAGAAAAATTAGTCTGCCTGCTATCTAATGATGGACAACTAGTTTCTTTGGAACATGGTTCAAAGTGTTCTAAATAATTATCTGCTTAAAACTAATGACATATTTGCTGTTTTTATCATTATCATCTCTATTTATAGATGAAAAGTGCTTGTTATTTAGTTTCCTTTGATTACAGAGTGACTAAGTCGGGAAGCTGGGTTTCAACACAATTGAGCACTGTAAAGTCCTGTGTTGTATTAAGCCCCCAAAATGATCCCATTGGAACAGAGATAAATGTACTGATTTTAAATACACTGGAAATGTAGCATCAGGTTTTTGTTTTGTTTTTCACTGTGTGAAAGTGGAAGAGGATGCTCTCAGATTTTTTATTCTTTTTTTAAGATTTTTACGTTTATTTGAGAGAGAGAGAGACTGAGAGTGAGAGAGAACAGGGGAGGGGCAGGAGAGGGTCAGCGTGGAGCCGGAAGTGGGACTAAAACTCATGAACCCATGAGATCATGACTGAGCCGAAATCAAGAATTGGATGCTTAACCAACTGAGCCACCCAGGTGCCCCTCTTCATTTTTTTTATGTAATGTATTGTAATTTTAGATATAATTGAAATAGAGCATTACATTAGTTTCAGGTGTACAACATGATGTATAATTGCTAAATAATCACAGTAATTATGGTTAATATTCATCGACCTCAAAAGTCAATCAGAGTTTTGATTTAGCCAGTTCACTGAATGGTAATGATGTAAGGAAGAAAAACTGCAAAATTTCATTGTTCACTATATGTCTTCCAAGTATTTCTATTTGGTTATTCACATCACTGCCTTGCTCTTTAACCAGCTAGAGAGACCCCATTGTAGGATATAGGTATCTCAGTTTAGAAACATACTATTTCCCCCCACCATTTTATTTTTAAACAAAGACCATAATAACGTCTTCCTTCTATCAACAACAACACAAGAAAATTGTAGTGTGTTTTTCTCCTGTAATGATGAACTCTGTCCCCATCCGCTAATGTAATGCTATTAGTTACTGAGAGTCTATTGTGCATGGTTATGATAGAAAAAGGAAAGCATTGCCTTTGTAGTGCTCTGAGACTAGTGCCTACATTCTTGATCTTCTGAGATGTTATTGAAGAATTAAAAAAAAGTATTTACTAAAAGAAACTAACACTGGCAGTTTAATTATACTGATAAATCACAGAAAATTTAGCCCCCACAATGGAATCCTACTTTGTATCCTGTGTGGTTCACATCACACCTTCTTAGTCAGCCTTCCATTACAAGGCCAGAAGAATATAGAAGAAAGACTTGTTTTTATAGTCATTTCATAGAGTGTCCCCTACAGATAACATCTAGGGGCCCCTGGTGGCTCAGTCGGCTAAGCTTCTGAGTCTTGTTTCCGTCTCAGGTCATGGTCTCACAGTTCATTAGATCTAGCTCTTCTTCAGGCTCTGCACTGGCAGTGTGGAGTCTGCTTGGGATTCTCTTTCTCCCTCTCTCTGCTCTTCCCCTCCTCACGCTCTCTCTCTCTTTCTCAAAATAAATAATAAAACTTAAAAAATCTGTTGTTTTTAGCTTCCTTTCTTCCCAAATGTCTACCATTTCTTCCTAGGAGTGCCAGCTTTCCTCACCCATATGGTACTTCTCCTATTC
>NC_043710.1:51400122-51403473 GCF_006229205.1 Suricata suricatta
ATGCAAAACTTGAGAGACTATTGAATGCTGAGAATGAACTGAGGGTTGAGGGGGAAGGCAGAGGGGGGAAAAGTGGTGGTGGTGATGGTGGAGGGCACTTAAGGGGAAGAGCACTGGGTGTTGTATGGAAAACAATTTGACAATAAAATATTAAAAAAAAAGAAATAATGGCACAAAGAAATAAACATATGTATATTCCATTTTGCATTAATAAATCAGTTGAGTTGGGAAGATGTGCTGTGCTCACTCACTATTTTAGAATTATATCATTTGCTCACCTCTTTCTGGTTTAGTATAATATCCTGTTATCAATCTATTTCTGTATATTTTTTTGAATTTTGGCAGTGGTGGCTTACACCACTGCACACATTTAATGTCAACTTTCTTGTATTATACTATGACTAATAGTTAGCTATGGGCTTTTTATTCTTTCTTATTGATTCATTTAGCATACATTTATTGAGTTGCTGTGTCACACTATAGGTAACTACATGGAAAAATAAAGTAATATCAAATTTTATATCACCCAGGAGGAGAGAGGATTAAATGCACACCATGCAAGTTATTACAATTTTAAATTGTGAGAGAGAATGGAGCATAAGTGCAGGCAAAGAAAAGTGAGTATTGCTCTGTCTTCAATGTTGTGAAGGAGTTACCCTAAAATGTGCAGACATGTAGAAATTCACTCCCATGTGAACCAATGTTTTTCTTTTTCTGAAATAATATTCTATTTGAATAGTAGACTTTGAAAATTAAAATGCAAATACCAGAAGTTTGGTATGCCATTAGTATTTAGCGAATGGGGGAGAGAAAGGCAACAGGTCCTAGAGAGTAGGTATATTTGGACTATAGAAGAGTTCATGAAGCAATAAGCAGATCGCTAGAAAGCAAAAACCAAAGATGTTCATTGTCATAGGAAACCTGCAGTTAGGAGGTTGTTTGGCCTGGGCGATGTAGCCAAGGTCCTAGTGTCACAGGCTAGCACCTAGGAATAGTAAACAAGATGGTATCACTGGGGACAGAAAACAAGATACCTGAGAGATATTTATGAAATAAAATCAGCTAGTATGGAAAACTAGAAGTGGCTGATGATAGATGTACTTCAAAGATAGAGTGATCACATAGTTGATGCAAGAGATCAGGCTACAGAAAGTTAGAAAAAGGAAGATATAAGTGAGATCAAGAGAATATGAGCCAGAATAACAAGATTGTGGAGATAATGGAGACAACTTGCCTCACGTTACACAATGAGGAAGAGAAGGATAAGTGATGCAAATAATTACTAGCAAATTAAAAATTCCTGTTTTAAAGACTAAAACATATATATGAAAAAAATATACATGTGAAAAATAGAAATGTCATTTTTGATGAACTTAGGGGAAACAAGCATTTTTAAAATTTCCCTCAAGAACTTTAAGACAAGTTTTTAAAAAATATCAACAAATTAGTTGCGCACTAGGATCTAATGTATATTTATACAATATACATATGTAATGTATACATTATATTTGATACTTATTGTCCTTTGTGCCACTTCAGCTTCAGGTTATTTTATGTGAGGGTGGTATTAAAATGAAACCCATAAGGTGTTCCTTATATTGAGGAGGAAGCCCCCTTCAGTGACTGTGAATGGCATGACTTCCCCCTATAGTTAAATCTCATCACTGAAAGTGAAAAAATAAAAATAAAAAAAAAAAAACCATAAACACCTGTAAATGAAACACTGTTGTCAAGGTGAGATTAATAAACAAAACATAGGAATACAAATAATGATGATAATACTAACAGCTAACAATTATTTTATATTTATTCTAAATAACATCTGGAGCATTATGCTGATGTCTTTAAAGCATTATGTAATTAAGTCGCCATGCTTAATCTCTGAAATAAAACTATGACCATATTTAGAAAGTAAAGACATTGAGGATCACTGAATCTTACATATCAAAGATAGAACTAGGAGTGGAATCAAGTTCTGTTTAACTGTTGAAATCACATATGCAAAGACAAGACAAAGGAAACAACCACAAAATGAATCTCAAAGTAAGTGAGAAAACCAATAGGACTGAGGAGGTGACAGTAAGCAGCCTCTCCGGGCTGCAAAGGGTTTCCTCCTTTAAGTTGACATCAGAGTTGGGTCTATGAAAACCTAAATATTTTTTGTGACAAACTCCACACAAAAATTTAGGAGGAAGCTTTTTGTAGCCCCATGTATTTCTTCCCTTCCTTTCCATGCATAAAATCAGGACTTTATCTATGATATGATTCTGGATCTTACAGTACTTTTGATGAAATCACAGGATACCACAATATAGTTTTTGTAATGGATGAAAATGCCTAATTTCTAAAGAGAGAAAAAAGTAAAAGAAGGACAGATAAGAGGGGGATGCAAACTAGAGAGAGAAATAGATACAGATACAGGAAACAGATACAGGAAAAAGAATCATGAAAAAAGGGCCATATGAATGATGTAGGGTAACTAGTACATGTCCAAAAAATTACAGCACAGCCTATAAATTCTACTTCAAATCTACTGACACCAATTATCAAAAATCACCTATAAAATCTGATGCCATCACTTACCATTGAAATTAGATAGTTAAGCTTAAGCTTTCAATCTCTAAATAAATCAAAATACTTAACAGAATGTAGCCCACCCCCAAAAAATAAAATAAACACTGTCAAGCACATTTAAATTTACTAAATTTAATATAACAAGTTAAATATAATGTAAGAATTTAATATAATATAGCAAGGCATTTATCTGCTCAAAAGTTGCATCTCATAAACATATTCCTTTATAATTCTTTATTTTTGGAATATTATTTTCTTCACAAGGTCATAAATCTGCTTGGTTCTGACGCCATAAATGACGGGGTTGAGCATTGGCGGCACTACGACATAAAGATTGGCCAGGAGTATGTGGATATAGCGGGGGACGTTATGGCCAAAGCGATGTGTCATAAAGGAAAAGAGGGCTGGTGTATAGAAGGCAAGAATTACACAAACATGAGAACCACATGTGCTGAGGGACTTGAGTCGGGCTTCCCGGGAAGGAAGACGGAAAACGGCACAGAGTATCTGAACATAAGAAAGGGCAATGGCTATGATGTCGAATATTAGATTACAAATTGCACATAAGCCATAAATACTATTGATCTTGATGCTGGCACAAGACAGACGAGCCAGACCCATGTGTTCACAGTAGGTATGGGGAATGACATGATTCCCACAGAAGGGCAGTCGCAAAATAAGAAACACAACCGGTATAACAGTAACAAATGCCCTCACCAACACACCAACACCAATCACAGAAACAACCTTGTTGGTGAGGATGGTGCTATATCGAAG
>NC_043710.1:51403573-51422331 GCF_006229205.1 Suricata suricatta
TTCCCTACTCTGCAATATTTGGGACTCGCCTTCTTGCACACTTTGGCTTGTTTCTTGGTGTAGTCCTATGAAGGAAAACAGACTGACAAACACCGAGGGAACAGAAGCTCACATACACACAGACAAATCAAACAAAGAAACACATTACAGGGGGGAATGAAAAGAATGAGAATGGGAGGGAAAGAGACGAAAGGAAGAGAAGAGAAAATAAAAAGAAAAGAGAAAGAAGAAAAGACAAAAAAATATATATAAAAGGGGGTCGGAGACAACAAAGGATCGTAGACTGCTTAAAAGTGTATGACCAGTTTAGGGGAGAGGTAAGGATGAGATACAGGAGAATATATCTGGGTTGCGAGAAGGTGAAAAAGTAAGGGAGAAAGGAGAAAGGAATATAAGGAGTAAAATTTAAAGGAATTAAGTAAAGAAAAAGGAGAAAAAAGGGTAATAATGACAAAGAAATAAGTAGGAAACTATTGAAGAAAGAAGAATTTTTGTTATATATTAAAAAAATAAACAACCAAAACAAAGCAAAACCAAAATAAACAAACAAACAAACTAAAAAAACCGAAGAAATAAAAGAAAAAAAAGCAACATCAGCTCCCTCTGGTGGATAGGCTTGGTTTGATGTGGTAAGTCTTGGAGTCTGCTCTCAGAGGCTCCATCCCTGCCTGAGGCGAAATGAGCAGCAGGAGGTGAAGTGCACACCTTCACAGACTCAATTGCAGAGTCCCCACCCCCAGTCTGGATCGCGGTTGCAATGCGGGAAAGGAAAAAAACAAAAAGCAAAAAACTGAGTCTCTCTTAGTTTCCGATAACCCAGCTCAAGAAGCTGTGCGCTCCTGGAAATGTGCTGGAAGCTCCCACATTCTACGAGCGCGCGCCCGGGACTCCACCCGCCACCGACTCTTTGTTGAGGGTCCTGTCGGTGCGCGCCTTATTTCTTCCCTGTGGGGACCCAGAATTCGCGCAGTCCGTGCAGTGGGCGGGGTGTGCCGTGGAAATGCAGTCCGTGGTCCCGTTCCCAAAACCAAGTTCGAATTGCTCACGCCTGGCGCAGTTGCTGCTCGGGCCCGCTTCCCGCCGCGGAGCACGCCTCTCCAGAGCAGCCGCTTCTCCCAGCCACAGAGGCCTCTGATTCCCCGCTGAGATGGCTTAGGGCTGGGGGCTATTCCTTCTCTTGCGCCCTCTACCCTGCAGTTATCTATGGAGTGGGATTCTATCTCCAAGCACAGCTAAGCTTTCTCTACCTCTTCCCCAGAGACAGCTCCATGAGTGCGTTTCAACTCTGTCTCTTCCCTTTGTCTCCCGGGCGCCCTGCACTTGCGCCACATTGGGCTGGGGATCTTACCTCCCCTGCCTGTCCTGGGCTGGCCCGTCCTCGGATCTCCCCCGTTCGCCCCCACTCACTCAGGTATCTTTGAGGTTCTATTCCTTCTGGAGTTCGTATTTTCTCCTTTTGCTCTCTCAGTTGAATGTAATATCCTTCTCAGTTCAAAAAACGGTGCGGAGGGAGTTTACAGAGCTCCCTTCCTTTCCGCCATCTTGGCTCCACCCCACCTCAGTTTTGTTGATTGTTTACTTCACTGTGCACAAATATTTTATTTTGATATATTTCCAATAGTTTATTTTGCTTTTATTTCCCTAAAGGAGACATATCTGGACAAATGTTGCTATGGCTGATTTCTGGGAAATTGCTGCCTGTGCTGTCTTTTAGGATTTTTAGGGTTTCAGGTCTCACATTTAGGTTTTTATTCCATTTTTATTTTACTTTTCTTTATGGCACAAGTTTTCCAGTTTCTTTTGTTTGCATGTAGCTTTCTGGTTTTTCCATCATCATTTGTTGAAGAGATTGTCTTTTTCCCATTACATATTCTTCCCTCCCATGTTGAAGATTAGCTGAGCATATAATCGTGGATTTATTCCTGGTCTTTCTATCCATTTCCGTTGATCTATTGTGTCTATTTTTGTGCCCTTACCATATTGTTTCAATTATGACAGCTTTGTAATATAACTTGAAATCTGGAATTGTGATGCCTCCAGCTTTGTTTTCCATCGTCTTGGCTATTCAAGATCATTGTGGTTCCATACACTTTACAGGATTATTTGTTCCAGTTCTGTGAAAAATGTTGGTATTTTGATCGGGATTGCCCTAAATTTATAGATTGCTTTGGGTAATACAGGCATTTTAACCATATTTGTTCTTCCAGTTTATGAGCATAGAATATATTTCTGTTTGTTTGTGTCACCTTCAACTTCTTTCATCAATGTTTTATAGGTTCCAGTGTATAGGTCTTTCATCTCCTTGATTAAGTTTATTCCTAGTTATTTTATTATTTTTAGTGCAATTGTAAATGGGATTGCATTCTTAATTTATTTTTCTGTTGCTTCATTCTTAATGGTTAGAAATGTGATGAATGTCTGTACATTGGTTTTGTATGCAGAGACTTTACTGAATTCATTTATCAGTTTTGCACTGTTTTGGTGGAGTCTTTATGGTTTTGTATATAGAGTATCGTGTCATCTACAGATAGTGAAAGTTTTTGTTCTAGCTTGCTAATTTCAATTTGTTTTCTTTCTTTATCTCATCTGATCGCTGTGCTAGAACTTCCAGTACTATGTTGAATGAAATGGTCATAGGGGGTAGTGGATAGACATCCTTATGATGTCAACTCTCTTGATCTTATGTGAAATCTCTGTAAGTATTTTACCATTGAGTATGATGCTCACTGTGCGTTTTTCATATAAGGCTTTTATTACCTTGAGATAAGTGCCCTCGAAACTTACTTTGTTGAGTTTTTTTTTAAATATGAATGGATGTTGTTCTTTGTTAAATGCTTTTTCTGAATCTACTGACATATGGTTTTATTCTTTCTCTTACTGATGTATCACATTGATTGATTTATTAATATTTAAGCATTCTTGCATCCCAAAGATAAATTCCAATGAATTGTGGTGAATGATTTTTTAAATGTATTGTTGCTTTCAGTTTGCTAATATTTTGCTGATAATTGTTGGATCTATGTTCATCAGAGATATTAGCTGGGAGTTTTCTTTGTTGTGATGTTTTTATCTGGTTTTGGTATGATGGTGATACTGGCCCCATAGACTAAACTGGGAGTTCTAGTTTTTGGGAAGAGATTGAGTAGAGTAAGTATTAACTTTTCTTTAAATGTTTAGAATACATCTGTGAAGACATCTGGTTCTGGACTTTTGTTAGTTGGAGGCTTTTTTTTTTTTTCCGATTCAATCCCTTCCTGTTAATCAGTCTGTTCATATTTTTTTACTTCTTGCTGCCTCAGTTTTGGTAGAATATATGTTTCTAGGAATTTATCCATTTATTCTTAGTTGTCTAATTTGTTGGCATATAGTTTATCATAATATTCTCTTACTATCATTTGTTTTTCTGTGGTTGATTTTATTTCTTCTCTTCAATTTGTGATTTTGTTGATTTTATTCCTTTCTTTATGAGTCTGGCTAGAGATTTGATTTTGTTGATCTTTTCAAAGAAACAACTTCTGGTTTCATTGAACAACAGTACAATAATAATAATAAAACTATTGTTTTCTTAGCTTCTATGTCATTATTTAATGCTAAAATCTTTATTATTGTGTTCCTTTTGCTGGGCTTGTGGTCTATTTGTTCTTCTTTCTCTAGCTCCTCTAGGCGTAAGGTTAGGCTGCTTGTTTGAGATTTTCCTGCTCCTTGATTTATGCGTGCATGGCTGTAATCTACCTTACTAGAACTTTTTTTAGCTGTATCCCAAAGGGTTTGAATCATTGTATTTTCATTTTTTTGTTTGTTTCTATGTACTTTTCTTATTCCTCTTTGATTTCTTCATTCACTCATTCACTGTTTAGTAGCATATTGTTAACTTCCATGTGTTTTTGACCTTTCCAGATTTTTCCTGGTGGTTGTTTTCAGTTTCATAACATTGTGGCCAGAAGAGACGAATGGTATGACTTTGATATTCTTGAATTTTTTGAGGCCTACTATGTGACCTATTCTGGAGAAGGTTTCATGTGCACTTGAAAAGAATGTGTATTCTGCTATTTTAGGATGGAATATTTTGAGCATATCTGTTAAATCCATCTGATCCAATGTGACAGTCAAAGCCACTGTTTCACTATTGATTCTTTGTTTGAATAATTGGTCAATTGATATATAGGGGATGTTAAAGTCCCCTACTGTATTATTGTATTACTATCAATTATTTCTTTCATTTAAAAAACCTTTTAGGGGCGCCTGCGTGGTTCAGTCCGGCATCAACTCAGGTCACGATCTCATGGTTCATGGGTTCGAGCCTTGCATCAGGCTCTGTGCTGAAAGCTCAGAACCTGGAGCCTGTTTCGGATTCTGTATCTCCCTGTCTCTCCGACCCTCCTCTGCTTGTGCTGTCTCTCTCTGTCTCTCAAAAATAATTACAAACATTAAAAAGAATTTTTAAATTTTTTAGTATTGCTGTTTTTCTCTTTTATGAGAGAGAGAGAGACAGAGAGAGAGACAGGCAGAGAGAGAGCACTTGTGTGAGCAGGGGAAATGGGCAGAGGGAAAGTGAAAGGGGGAGAGAGTGAATCCCAAGCAGGATCCAAGCCCAGTACAGAGCCCAACATCGGGCTGGATCCCACAGTCCTGGGATCATGGCCTGAGCCAAAATCAAGAGTCTGACTCTCAACTGACTGAGCCACCCAGGTGCCCCTTTATGTTTGCTTTCTTGGTGGGGGCATAAATATTTACAATATTTTTTTGTTTTCTTTTGTTTTTATTTGAGAGAGAGAGAGCTCATGAATGGGAAGGACAGAAAAGACAGAATCATAAGCAGGCTCCACCACACCCAGTACAAAGTCTGATGCACAATAAGTTGGTTTAGTTTAGTGATATACTTGGATTCCTTATTCTTTATTTCTGGCATATCTGTTACTGATTTTTGATTTGAGGTTACCATGCAGTTTGTATAATGAAATTTGGCCATTCGTAGCAACGTGGATGTACCTCAAGGGTGTCATGCTAACCTAAATAAGTCAGGCAGAGAAGGACAGATAACATCCTTTTTCATTCATAGGTCTAACAGGAGAAACCTAAATGAGGACCATGGGGAGGGGAAGGGGGAAGAAGAGTTAGGGAGAGGAAGGGAGGCAAACCATGAGAGGCTCTTGAATACTGAAAACAAACTAAGGGCTGAAAGGGAAGGGGGAAAGGGGAAGGTGGGTAATGGACATGGAAGAGGGCACTTGTGGGGAAGTCCACTGGGTGTTATATGGAAACCAAATTGACAATAAACTACAAATTAAAAAAAAATCTCTGTACAGCAGTCTATATTCAAGTTGATGCAACTTAGGTTTGAACTCATTATTACTCCACTCTTCCTCACATTTTAGACACATAGTGTCATACTTTACATCCTTTTATTTTGTGAGTCCCTTGACTGATTTTTATAGATATACTTAATTTTACTGATTTTGTGCTTCCTGCTTTTTTGACTCTTGCTTATGTTCTCTCCACTCAAAGAGTCTCTTTTAAAATTTCTTACAGGGCTGGTTTAAGATTTATGAATTCTGTATTTTTTTTTTTTTTTGGTCTGGGAAACTTTATGCCTCCTTAATGATAACTTTGATGAGTAGAGTATTCTTGGGTATGTATTTTTCCTTTTTATTTATTTATCTATTTATTTTACAGAGAGACAGAGTGAAGAGAGGGGCAGAGGAAGAGAAAGAGAATCTTAAGCAGGCTCCATGTTCAGTGCAGAGATCAATGCAGGGCTTTAGCCCATGATCCTGGATTCATGGCTCAAACCAAAATAAAAAATAAGACACTCAACTGACTGAGCCACCTACGTGTTCCATTGGCTGTAGGTTTTTTTTTTTCTTTTCAGCCTTTTGAATATATTTTGCCACTCTTTTATAGCTTGCAATGGTTTTGATGAAAAATCAGCTGAGAGCCTTATGGGGTTTCACTTATATATAACTGCTTTCTTTTCTCTTACTGCTCTTAAAATTCTCTATCATTATATTTTGCCATCTTAATTGCTATGTGTCTTGGTATAGACCTCTTTGGGTTAATTTTGTTTGGCGATCTCTGCATCCAGGATCTGTTTATCTGTTTCTGTCCCCAGATTCGGAATGTTTTCAGCTATTATTTCTTCAAACAAATTTTCTGATCCCTTTTCCTTCTCTTCTTCTTCTAGAATTCCTATAATGTAAATATTATACTTGGGGGTGTCACCAATTTCTCTAAATCTATTCTCATTCTGCATAATATATTTTTCTCTCACCTGGTTTCTTGATTACTTTCCATTTCTCTGTCCTCCAGGTTGCAGATTTGTTTTTTCCGGTTTGCCAAATTTACTACTTATTCCATGAAGAATATTTTTAATTTCATCTATTGTATTCTTCATCTCTGGTTATTTATTATTCCATTGTTAAGTGTCTCACTGATGTCTTCTACTCTTTTCTCAAGGCCAGTATTTTTATATCATGATTTTGTTTTTAAGTTTATTTATTTTGAGAGTCTGTGCACGAGAGAGAGAGAGATAGAGAGAGAGAGAGCACACCCACACAAGGGAGAGGCAGAAAAAAGGGGAGACAGAATCCAAAGCAGGCTCTGTGCCATCAGTACACAGCCTGATGCTAGGCTGAAACTCACAAACTGCAAGATCATGACCTGAGCTGAGATCGAGAGGTGGACACTTAACTGACTGTGCCAGCCAGGTGCCCCTATGATGATGACTTTATATTCCCTATCAGGCATATTATGTATCTCCATTTTGCTTATGTCGATTGCCATGATTTTGTTCTGTTCTTTGATATATACTCTTCTGTCTTCTCATTTTGTTTAACTCTGTGTCTGTTTCTGCGTGTTAGGAAAGAGAGCTACATCTCCTGCATTTGAAACTAATGGTTTTATGAAGATGAGGTCCTATAGACCCCTACTGTGCAGTGTCCTTTGTTCACTGGAAACTGACACTTCATGGGTTTCTCTTACTTGTGATGTGTGTGCCCTATTGTTGTGGCTGAGCCACTTTTTCCCTCAGTCCAGTTATCTGCAATGGCTCTCTTTGCCTTTGGTTAGCAGTGTTTGGTCACTGTGGTGGTAGTGAGCCAGTGTAGGGATACCTTGGGCTTGATTTGACTCAGATCAGGCATTTTTTTCAGGGATGCAGTAACACCAAACTGCAGGGTGTTTTTCCTGTGTTGTCCTGAGAAGCTTTTTTTGATAGGTGGAGCCTGCAATCAGACCAGTTGTCTGCTTCCAGCCCACTGCTGGGTCTCTGTCTAACTGGTATATGTAGTTATCTTTCCTTTTCTCCTGGGCAGCCCTCACTTAGGCATGGTGTTGACACAGTACTGCTGCTCCCACACTGCCTGACCTATGGCACCTCCGTATGCAGGCTCTTGCCAAGAGCTTATTGGAGAAGGCAGATCTGCTGAAGTACAAAGTAGCAGGGTGCCATGCGCCAGGGCACCTACATCACCCAGACTGAGGCAGGCTGTCCAGAGGGGTGGGATGGGGGAAGCAGTGTGTGTGGAGGGGGTAGGGAGGCATGTAGGGGGAGGGCGAGGCAGTACTAGTCAGTGAGGTAGGTGTTCTCAGTTAGCCCCATGTTTACCCTGGGGAAGGGAAATGGTGTTTGCCAGTTGTCTCCCTGGAGGAGTTCCCCAGATATTTCTGTCCCCCCAGGACACATTTTTAGATTAGTAAATAGCCTCTACATGCCTTAAGCATCTTTAAAACTGCTGCTTCTAAGAGGAATCTCTGAGGACTGTTTTCTGTGCTTTCTTTTTAAGTGTGAGGACTGAGTGTCCTCTCACCCTCCAGGCTGTCCCAGAGGCAAACACACTGATTTTGTTTTTTAATTCCAGGTTTGAAGTCATACTGGTTGTATGAACTTGGTGTTATGGGGATGTTATGGTGATTTATCTTCCTCATGGGGGCTCCCTGGTGTGAGGGTCTGCTTCTTTCTTTCTATGTGCCTGCAGCATCCCCCCCACACTTATAGATGGTCCCAAAAGTCTATCAGTGCCAACTGAATCGCTACCCCTTCTACTCTCTTAGGTGTGGCCTCTTCTTTGTATTTAGTTGTGGAATCTCCTTTGCCAGTTTTCAGGTCATTTTCTGGGTTATTAGCACTGATGTGAGTGTTATCTAGTTCTATCTGTGGGATGAGGTGAGCCCAGGGTCTTCCTACTCTGCCATCTTTCCAAGAAGTCTGGAAAGTAATTGACTTTTGTGTATTAACCTAATATCCTGCAACTTGCTCATTACTGCTAGGTAATTTTACCTATGATAATTGCAGACATACGTTCACAGGAAGTTTTAAACACTAATATTCAGAGCTGCTTTATTCACCATGGCCAAAACCTGGACCAACTCAAATATTTGTCACCTATGACTTAATGAAAAAACTCAGGGATCTCCACACAATATAACAGAATCAGAATTATAGAGGAATAATCTGAGGATACATACCACATGTGGATAAATCTTAAAAATAATATGCTTAGTGAATAAAGACTATACCCAAATAAAAGAGACATACTATGTAATCACATGTATATAAAATTTGAAGGAAACAGCAATAACAGCAACCAAAAACAAAAGAAAACAAAAATCCCAAACTAATCTACAGAGGAACTGTTATTGCTTGGGAAAGCAGGATGGATTTCAGGAAAAGACAATAGGTATGTTTTTCATAGGCACATGAAGAAATTTAAGGGAATAAAAGGTATGTTTTCGATTCTTTCACAGTTGAATATATATGAGAAAATACAGTAAACTGTATGTTTGAAACATATTCACATTACAGTATGTCAGAAAGGAATGAATTTGTAGAAACATTTAAAAAATATCCTCAGTGTCTTCTTTTTTTTCCTCATAAGCCAAAGACATTAACATTATCTGTGTGTTCCACATGTGGGGTTGAAATATCTTTGAACTTTTTCTCTGCTCTCTCTCCTTTGTGTTCTCCTCATGACTCTCAAAATATATTGTCTTCCTCATTTCTTTCATATTTCAAGGGCAAAATATAGTGCTTTTTTCTTCTTATTTCCTCTGCTTAAACTGCTCTTATCAGAGCTTGCCTTGTTAAATCTTCTGTTGACTTCAAATACCTTCTCACATACCATCTACTGAATGATGTTTTCCTGATAACCCTAAATAGAAATATACCTTCCAGTACACACACAATAACCTCTCACTCTGCTATCTTTATTTTTTCCATAGCATTTATCTCTGTTTTACTATATTTATGATTAAAACTTTGTGTTTATAAGACAGGCCAGTTTGCCACAATGCAATGAATTTACTATAGCCAATTCCTCCAAAAGATTAAAACTAAAAACTAGACAAAATACAAAACAGTTGCCACAGATCTCTATAAAGTTAGCAAATCGATCGAATCAAAACAAGAAGTACATTTTGAAGAAGTGATGTGTATCATGTAGGCTTTCAAGAAAACTTTTCCCCTATGTCTTTGCTTCCATTGGTTAGAAAGCAAGTATCAGCAGAGAGACAGTAAATTATACAGGGAGCAAAATTGCAAGATATCCTTCATTGTTTTTTAGACAGAGAATCAGGAGAAATGTTTCTGTGAGCTGGAGACAAAGAGAAAGATCTTCCTATTTCTTCTTTGCTTTTCTACTAGATCTGACTGAAAGTTATATCCCAGTCACAGACAAAAACAAACAGCTGAAACTCCAAGAGAAGGTTTATCTTTCTGGCCAGAAAGAAAGAAACAGAAATAAGGAAAAAATAAAGAAAGAGGGAGAGTGAAGGAAGGGATGGGAGAAAAATGGAATGAAGGAAGGAAGGAACAAAGGAAAGAAGGAAGAAGGAAGGAAGGAAGGAAAAAAGGAAAGGAGGAAGGAAGGTGGAAGGGAGGAAAAAAGTGAAGGCTGCTATTGGACAATGTATGTGAAATCCCTATTGTTATCCTTTGTTTTCTTTCTTTCTTTTCTCCTTCCTTCCTTCCCTCCTTCTTTCCTCTCTTCCTCCCTCCTTTCCTGCTTCCCCAAGGGCAGTAACCATTTTGATGACATGGTGATACATACCACTAAATTCTACCAGTAATGTTGTCTTTCTGATTATGGAGATATGACAGGTGACTCCTGACAACTACAGAATATGAAAAGAATCCTGAAGAAGAGAGAGTTGAATAAATGGCTCCTTAAATTCTGTATATGAACCAATACCATAGTTACCCCTTGTCGTGTTCTGCCCTGGCCACTCCAGCCCGTGGGGCAGTGAATCCTTGCGGGTTCCTGATCCTGAGGGAGGGAGAGAAAGGGCAGGAAGAGTAAGGACACAACACAGGGTATCTGGTATCTGATCAAGCCTCTCCCTTTATTCAGAAAAACTGTATCTTATAAAGGTTTTTAGGCGGGAGAACAAGGCCGCTGACCTAGGTCCTTTGCTAGCAAACAGGGTTAAGGGATTAAAGTTAGGGTAAAGAAGGAAATAAACTAAAGTTTTTAGCACAGCACTGAAGGGCCAATACCACCCTGCCTGTAGGCAATTGATCTTTGTTCTTCTGGCTTCTCCTCTGAAAGGGAGTGGTGCTCCCCTGCCTATTTTTGCAACTCCCCTCAGGGAGTGACATATCCGGCTAGCAAATGGCCAAGCAGCTGAATATTTGCCGCTCCCCACAACCCCTGAGCTGCACAGGCATAGCACAGACCCAACAAAACAGAGTAAAGGCCCTGAAAATTAGACTACAATATAAACCGTCTCTGAATCTCAGAATGAGTGACAAAAGCATCCATTAGAACTATCACAGGTAGGAAAATAGGAGTTGTAGTCTGAACATAACCATATTGATTTCCTGATGAAGATAAAATCAACCTTATACAAAAGATTTGAATAAGATCCATATTCAAAATGTCGAGGATAAAATCTTTTTCTTAAATTTAAAAAATTTTTTTAATCTATTTTTGAGAGAGGGACAGAGACAGAGCAATCAGGGGAGGGTCAGCGAGAGAGGGAGATACAGAATCAGAAGCAGGCTCTAGGCTCTGAGCTAGCTGTCAGCACAGAGCCTGATGGGGGCTTGAACCCAGCAAACCATGAGATCATGACCTGATCAGAAGCCGACGCTGAACCGACTGAGCCACCCAGGTGCTCCCAGGATAAAAATCTTTAAAAAATTATTAAACATATGAAAACTAGCAAACATGTGACTATTAAAGGAAAGAATGATCCACAGATTCCAATCCCAGTATCACTTGGAATTCTCATACAAAAACACTAATGCAGTAATTACTATAATTCTTTATGACTTACAAGTAAACACTGTTGAAGTCTCTGAAAGAGAGGTCATACACAGAGATAAAGTATTAAAAAAAAGGACAATGTTATACTTTTATAAGTAAAAGTCTTAAATCTGAAATTCATCATATGAGCTCAATAGCAGATTAAAGAGGAAAGTGTAATCTTGATTAAGAAAAATGATTCATTCTGGAGAATAGAGAAAAAATATTAAAATATTGAACAGAATATCAAGGATATAGAACACATAAAAAACATCTCTAATATTCATGTCAGTGGGGTCCCAGAAGGAAGAAATAATATTCGGCAGAGAAGTATATTTATGAAACAATGGGAAATTATTTTCAAACTTGGTAAAAGATATAAGTTTACAGGGTTGTAAAACTCCTTGATCTCTAAACAAGTAAATTTAAGAACAATATATGTGTATATAAAGAACATAGTGAATTGGCAAAAATCAAAATTAAAGAAGATTTATTGTGAAGAGTTATAAATATGTCATTATATATATATATATATATATACATATATATATAAACAATTTAAATGACTATAATTTCTCATAAAAAAGCTTAAAGTCCTGCAGACTGTGGAACAATATTTTTAAGTGCTAAAATTTACTTTTATAAAAAATAATTAACTCAAAATTCCATATACAGAGAAATTATATTTCAAGAATGCAGATGAAATAAAGGCTTTACCAGCTGAGGAAAATCTGAGAAAATTCATCACCAGAAGACAGTCTCAAAATGAAATTCCAAAATGAGTTATGGTTGAAGACAGATTATACAACCTAGAAAATTAGGAGATCAGTAATAAAGGGAGGACAACAGAAATTAGAATTATATGGTTAAATATGAATCTCACTTGCTTCCGTTGTTTAAAGTCACTTCTAAATAGCCTTTGTGGGGTTTCCATCCATGCAGATTTACATTTGACAACTGCTTCATGTAGGGAAGTACAGGAACCCATAGCGGTAAGGTTCTTTTACATTTCACTTGAAGTGGTAAAATATCAACTCTACGTCCCTTGTGAAAGGTTAGGCATGTATATCGCCATCTGTAGATTAGTGGTTCGCAGCCCTAACTGCTCCCATTTCTAGAGACACCATTAGGTGTTACAGGCATCTAACAGCCATAGACCAGGGAAGGTGCTAAACATCCTGCAGGACAGACTTTCCATCCAAGTTTATCTGGCTGAAAATAGTAACAGTGCCAAAATTTGGAAACTGTGATCTAGAGCAATCCCTAAAAAAAAGGGAGAGATTATAGCCAAAAGCCAATATATAAATTAAAACTCAATATGAAAACTGTTCAAATCCAAAAGTAGGCAGTGGGGGGAGGGGATGAAGAAGAACAACAAACTGATAAGACTTATGAGAAACACATACCAAAATGGTAAAGAGCTTCAAATTATATGAAGAAATACTGATGAAATGAAAGACAATACTGTCAGATCCATCATTATATTTGGAAAATTTAAGATTCCTCTTTCAGTATTCATCAGCAAGCAAAAGGTGTGGGAGAGAGATAAAAAGTAGATTAGACTAAAATTCATAGCATTAAATATTACTAGAAAATCCCCCTGAGAATCAGTACACATTAATTAGTTTCACTTGCCATAATTTTTTATTGCCTATAAGCTACACTAAGGAAGCAATTTTGCTTCTTTTTTTCACTGTCATGTATTCTATGCCCAAATAATTATTGGGCACATTACAGATGCTGACTAGATAGTTACTGAGTTAATAGATTAATGCAAAATCAGTCATCCTTTTATTTTACGTACTCCTTTCACGAAAAACAGTTCTGAGTCTTCAAAATTCTCCACAAGTTTGGAAGAAAAACAATGTTTGCACTAGCAATGGGAATGGCTCACTTTATAATCCATCCTTTCTTAAGGAGTTCTAACGTGCACCCTTCTCATGAATTGCAAGGTGAAGGCTCTCTGGTTTACCCAACAGTTTTCTCTTCTGCTCACCTCTTGCCACCTTTCCCTGTAGGTACAGTGAGAATACAAATCAACCCAATTCATATTACCATCTGGATTGCCTAGTTGAAAATTCCACCATTAAAAATTTAAAAAAATAGCCAGAGTCAGATCGATGTTCCTATTTGGTTAATCTCTTAAAATATATTAATAACATGTTTCATAAAGATAATGAGCAAAAACATAACACACAGAGTTATTTCATGCACTGAAAAAATATCTTTATTTAGTGCCAAAATATAAGAAACAGTACTAAACACTTTGTAACCATTAAGTTATGACATAGGTATTACTATATCTGTTTTTACAGATGCCTGTCAGATATATATAACTTCCACTAATGGAAATAATAAGTAAGAATTAACACTCTAATATTTGATCTTGCTGAGGCTAGAATCCAAGAAATGCATACCAAAACATTACAGGAGGATGGGAATAAGTAGAGTAATAAGATCCATAATTCACAGCTGATATTAGGCATGAATAATTGTTGAACACATTCTTGGCTCTGTCTGGTCCTTACTCCATAGATCATAGGGTTCAACATAGGTGGTGCCAATAAGTACATGTTCGCCAGCAGGATGTGGGTGTGGCGTGGTATATGCTGACTAAAATGGTGGGTGAGGAAGGCGAGCAGGGATGTAGAAGGTGAGGATGACACACACATGGGGCCCACAGTGCTGAGGGTCTTCAACCTGTCATCATTAGAAGGGAAATTAAATACAGTACGTAGTATCTGTGCATAGGACAGAGAGATACATGTCACATCAGTCCCAACAGTTAAGATAATGACCACCAAACTATAAAGACTATTGATGGAAATGTCAACATAAACCAATTTCACCACAGCCATGTGCTCACAGTGTGTGTGGGGGACTACATTAGACTGGCAATATGGCCATCTCCTTACCAGAAAGGGATGTGGTGTCATTAGTACTAACCCACATAAAAGTGCCACTATACCAACTTGAGCCACCACAGAATTTGTAAGAATGAATGTGTGTCTCAGTGGATTGCAGATTGCCACGTACCAGTTAAGTGCCATGGCCCCCGAGAAAGCATGGATGAAAAACATCTGAGTGAGGCAGGCATGGAAGCTGATTTCATGATCATTGAACCAGAATACACCCAACATCTTGGGTAGAGTGGAGGTTGACAAGATGAGGTCTGTGATGGCCAACATGGAAAGAAAACAGAACATGGGTTCATGGAGAACTGTTTCCGTTTTGATGATGAAAAGGATAAGTATGTTTCTCATGAGTGCAATAATATACATTGAGCAGAAAGGGATGGATATCCAAATACGCAAATCTTCTAGACCAGGAATGCCCATTAGGAAGAAAGTATTAGGATTGGTGAAAGCAGTGGAGTTAAAGTCAGTCATGGTGATTCTGGTTACATGAAGATATAGTCTTGCTTTCTTTCCTCCTTTGTAACTAGAGCGGTCAAATGCACTGGTAATATATACAGTAGAATTACTAGATAAAAATGCAACTGAGTAAATTTATTTCTATTTTAAGTCCTTCTTGGTGAACTCTGAAATTACATGCATTATTCACTTTTGGCTATTTATCCCATTAAGGACTAGCTGGAGTAAAGTCTTATCTCCTTAACCTCAGACACTCCACAGGGTTCTGCTGACACCAAGTCATCTCTCTGTCTGTGACAGCCAGGCTGAACAACATTCCTTTTCTTTTAATTCCTTTAACTTTTTTTTTTTTTGCAAAATTCTTGGTAAATAACTCAGGTTCCTTATGTTCTAAAAAAGCATTGGGGCATGGGAACCTGTAACAATTCTCCTACTGAGATGTACCATACCCTCTAAAAAATTATGGTCTTGGAGACTTCGCATATGGTAAGTTCTAAATAGAGATTTTTGAAAGCAAGACATGAAGGAATAGTAAGTATTCCATACTTGCAATGCTTTGAGGGATAGTACCTTTGAAGTGTGCTGCCTTGGTGAATTTTTGGCCGTAAGAGAACCAGCATCTGATCACTAATGCATAATAGCTTTAAGATAGCAACAAAGTCATTGATTTTACACCCAGAACATATGCTCTCTGGATTTTCCAGGATCTCTGGAAAAATGTTACTTGGGCAGATTGCCCATGCTTTCATGATAACTCATACATACATACATATTTATACATATCCATACACATATATACATATACACATGTACATATGCATATATATGTATATATATTATATAAACATCTTAGTTGATGCCAATGTGCCTTACAGAGAAAATAACCATCGTAGATAAACTTCATTTAAGTGTGCTACAACTCTGAGTTATAGCGTTGTTGGTTGTGAGTTCAAAGTTATTGACTGAGAAATATAATATATACACAGACAAAAGAGGAAACTTGTCTATCTGTGTATGAAGCCACTGTGGAAAGTACTAAAGTAACATTGGTAGTGTGAGATAAAAATACGAAAAATATGAAAAAGAGGTTAAATTTGTGGATTCAAGAGATGACACCTAATAAAAATAAAAAAAGGCTAGTGGGACAACACTGGTGTGAGGGCAAAGGGATTCAGAAATACATCATTCCATGTCAGAAAAAAAAATCACTCTTCTAGGCTAGCACAGGCTGGCTAGCAAACATTTCAAAAGGCAACAAAGAATATGCAATGTTAAACTTAGAGCTTGGGCAGGTTTTCAAATGCCTATTAAGTGCACAGCGAAAGGATTAAGTGGAAAACAAGTCTCAACACCAATGAGACTGGCTTGTCCCATAAAGATGTTTCTGAAGGAACCAACACAAGTGGCCTCCCAAGCTCCTGGTTTTCAGTCATATGAAGATGGCACCAATAATCATTTGTTAAGAACTGTGCATTCAAGGAGGTGTCTTATCACAGAAACAACAGTATAAAAAAAGATTATGTATTGACTGACAAAAATGTTGTGACAAGAGGCTTGTAGGAAACTTACTCTGCAATTCCCCTAAGAGCAATGGTTCCACATTTTCTAATTCAGTGTTCAAGGTGACATTATAGAACATAGCTACTGAGAAAATGAGAATTATATTTGTGGGAATACATATATAAGTGAGTGGGGACAGACTTGCTCACTCTCTCCACCACGGGAGAGCTCATGGGCTGAGGGAATCTCTCTGCATGCAGAATAGTGCCAGGTTTGGGGAGAGGGGATGTGGGTCAAGTGAATCTTTTTTTCTCATCTTTTTCCATTTGTCTATTCTTGTGTGCTCCACCAGGGTGCTGCAATCTCTCATCTGGATTATGGAACTCTTGTAAAGTTCTTTTCATCCATTCATGTTTGTATTTTCGTATTGGGAAGAGTCCTGTGTCCTCTTACTCTGCCATCCTGAAGACTTAAACCTCACTCGTCTGCCTTCATTTTCTCAGAAGCCATGGCTTCCTAACAGTTCTCTCATTTTGAGTCAAAATTAGAAATTAGACTCCTCAGAGACTTTGTGGTTTATTACTAAACAGGCTCTAGGGAACATCCTATTGAAAGCTTCTCACAGGCAAAGAGCAGCACCCTCATAAAGACTGAGCAGGTTGAGGTAAAACAGAGACAGGATTCCATCCTGGTGCTCAGTCTGGTGAGTCTTCCCCGTCTCCCAGCTCACAGAGCATCCTTATGTCACAGTGATGGCAGAAGAAAAAGAGGAGGGGTAGGAGAGGAAGAGAAGAGCCCCAGGATAAGTGTAGGGGATAGAAGACTAGGACTGAAGTTTAGAGAATGAGGAGGATTATGTTGGGAAAAACCATATAATCCCAGTAAAAGCATTTGGATTCCAGTCTGAATCCATTCAATGGGCATTTTAGAAAAATTATTCTGCCTGCTATCTAATAATGGACAACTAGTGTCTTTGGAACATGGCTCAAAGTGTTTTGAACAATCATCTGCTTAAAACTAACAACATATTTAAGGTTTTTATTGCTATTATCTCTATTTTATAGATGAAAAGTGATTGTTATTTAGATTCCTTTGATTACAGACTAACTGAGTCAGGAAGCTGGGTTTCAAGACAATTGGTCAGTCTACTTTTGAGCACTGTAGAGTACTGTATTATAATACCCCCCAAATGATCCCATTAGGACAGTGATAAATGTACTGATTTTAAAGGCTCTGGAAATATAGCATCAGGTCTCTGTTTTGTTTCTTTGTTTTTCGTGTGAGAAAGTGGAAGACGATGTCTCAGATTTTTTCTTCTTTTTTTTTTTTAATTTTTAAGTTTATTTTGAGAGAGAGAAAGAGAGACTGACAGAGAGAAAACAGGGGAATGGCAGAGAGAGAGAGAGAGAGAGAGAGAACCCCAAGCAAGCTCCACATGGTCAGTGTGGAGCTGGATGTGGGGCCAGAACTCATGAACCCATGAGACCATGACTGAGCCGAAATCAAGAGTTGGATGCTTAACGAACTGAGCCACCCAGGAGCCCCTCTTCTTTTTTAAAAAAATGTATCGTAATTTTAGGTATAATTGAAATAGAGCATTACATTAGTTTCAGGTGTACAACATGATGTATAATTGCTAAATAAACACAGTAAGTCTGGTTAAAGTCTGTCACCCGTAAAAGGTAGTCAGAATTTTGATTTAGCCAGTTCACTGAGTGGTAATGACGTAAGGAAGAAAAACTGCAAACTTTTATTGTTCTCTATATTTTTTCTATTTGGTATTTCTATTTGGTTATTCATATAACTGCCTTGCTTTTAAACAGCTAGTGAGGCCCCATTGTGGGATATAATTATCTCAGTTAAGAAACACACTATTTCCCCCTCCCCCACTATTTTATTTTTAAACAAAGACCATAATACCGTCTTTCCCTCTATCCAATAACAACAAAACAAAATTGGAGCTTGTTTTTCTCCTGTAATGATGAACTCCATCCCCATCAGCTAATGAAATGCTTTTACTTACTGAGAGTTTATTGTGCGTGGGTATGATAGAAAAAGGGAAAGCATTGCTCTTGTAGGTTTCTGAGACTAGTGCCTACATTCTTGATCTTCTGAGATGTTATAGAGGAATATAAAAAATGTTTACTAAAAGAATATGCCATTGGCACTTTAATTATACTGATAAATCACAGAAAATTTAGCCCCCACAATGGAATCCTACTCTGTATCCTGTGTGGTTCACATCACACCTTCTTAGTCAGCATTCCATTACAAGGCCAGAGGAATATAGGAGAAAGACTTGTTTTTATAGTCATTTCATAGAGTGTCCCCTACAGATAACATCTAGGGGCCCCTGGTGGCTCAGGCAGCTAAGCTTCTGAGTCATGTTTCCGTATCAGGTCATGGTCTCACAGTTCATTAGATCTAGCCCTTCTTCAGGCTCTCCACTGGCAGTGTGGAGTCTGCTTGGGATTCTCTTTCTCCCTCTCTCTGCTCTTCCCCTCCTCACGCTCTCTCTCTCTTTCTCAAAATAAATAATAAAACTTAAAAAATCTGTTGTTTTTAGCTTCCTTTCTTCCCAAATGTCTACCATTTCTTCCTAGGAGTGCCAGCTTTCCTCACCCATATGGTACTTCTCCTATTC
>NC_043710.1:51422431-51424551 GCF_006229205.1 Suricata suricatta
CACTGGCAGTGTGGAGTCTGCTTGGGATTCTCTTTCTCCCTCTCTCTGCTCTTCCCCTCCTCACGCTCTCTCTCTCTTTCTCAAAATAAATAATAAAACTTAAAAAATCTGTTGTTTTTAGCTTCCTTTCTTCCCAAATGTCTACCATTTCTTCCTAGGAGTGCCAGCTTTCCTCACCCATATGGTACTTCTCCTATTCCTTGTTTATCATGGACATTACACTCTTCTTGCTTGTGCTTCTCATACAACAATGTCTAATACCCTGATTGTCTTACTGAAACTGTGATCGTAATTAGTATGCTCCCCTGGAATCCTGCAATGATACAAAATCATGAAAAGACTTTTTTTGCTACAAAACAATGACATGTAATGAATGATCGAGTGCTTTGAAAATATTCTAGCAAATGCCACAAGGTACATGAAAATATAGAACAGCTTGGGTAGCTTGGGAAATGATAGATTCAGCTTGTTCAGAATATGCCACCTGGTCTATTCTTCAACATATTTGTCATGTATCTAAACTCTTAAAATTATGCCTGCCTCAGATTTATAATGAAGATGCTGCTGTCTCTTACTCAGAGGGATGTGAGTTAAAAGAGATCATGTGTCTGTGTGAATGTGTGTGGACAAAGGGAAGCCCTGGGTATCTGACATGACTGAGGCATGAGTCAGCTTGTCCTTGTTTCCATTCTCACTCCAATTCCATTTAATGATTTCCTCTCTACCTTATTTCTGGAGTTCCGTAACTACAAGCGCTTCAAGCATTTGACCAGTGTTTTAAACTATTTTAGGGTCAGATCCCTTGTAAACATATGATTAACTATGTTTTCCTGTTTGTGTTTATAAAGATTAGAGCGGATACTTGCACAGCTGCTGACAATGTGGAGAGTAATAGGCAGTACCTTCGTAAATGGTAGTTGCTTCTCTTTTGAACACATTGATCTCTTATTTTGTAATAATAATGAATAAATATTAACACATGGATGGATTTTAATCCCAAAGACTTATTTTAATAATTTAGGCTACATTTAATGAGTCTGTGTTCCTTAACACTTGTTACCCATCTTGTATGTCAACACCTACGTGTTGCAACCTAATTAAATGGAATCAACAGAAATTACTACTTTCAGAGGCTAGCGCAGCTCTATCTATGCCAAAATTGAAAGTAAATTATGTTGGTGTTGACAGCAGATAATTAATGAAGTAGGCATTAAGGTAAAATCTTAGCATAATACCAGTGGTGAGAGCATTGCAAATTAAAAAAAAAAAGTTCCTAATGAAGATGAATGTAAAATGTTTTATTTCAATCTACTGCATAACTGCTTCCAAAGCTTCTCACTGAACATTCACTTCTTCACATTGCTCAAGATGGATTTCTCAATGTACATTTTTAGTTGTGTCAATTAACTGAAGGAGAGAATGTACACAATTGCATGGTCTTCTTATTTTTCTTTAGGTTTAAAACGTTGCCCTGGGGATTAACGAACATATATCTGTAAGAACATGGACTTGTGCATCACCTATCAAGATGTCCCTTCCCAATGACACCCAGTTTCATCCCTCCTCCTTCTTGCTGCTGGGGATCCCAGGACTGGAAGCAATCCACATGTGGATGGGCTTTCCCTTTTGTGCTGTCTACATGATTGCACTCACAGGAAACCTCACGATTCTGTTTGTGATCCAGGTTGAGAGCAGCCTACACCAGCCCATGTTTTACTTCCTGGCCATGTTGGCTACTATTGATTTGGGTCTGTCTACGGCTACCATTCCCAAGATGCTCGGAATCTTCTGGTTTAGTCTCAGGGAGATACTCTTCAGTGCTTGTCTCACCCAGATGTTTTTTATCCACAACTTCACTGGTATGGAATCGGCAGTCCTGTTGGCAATGGCTTATGATCGCTATGTGGCCATCTGCAACCCACTTCGATATAGCACCATCCTCACCAACAAGGTTGTTTCTGTGATTGGTGTTGGTGTGTTGGTGAGGGCATTTGTTACTGTTATACCGGTTGTGTTTCTTATTTTGCGACTGCCCTTCTGTGGGAATCATGTCATTCCCCATACCTACTGTGAACACATGGGTCTGGCTCGTCTGTCTTGTGCCAGCATCAAGATCAATA